>NC_068997.1:52066115-52070107 GCF_001194135.2 Octopus bimaculoides | reverse complement strand
GTTGATAAGTTCAATTATCTATTTCGCATTTTTGTAAAATTATAGGTTTTCTTCCAAAGGGCTTAACCAAATTTAATTATATGTATATGTCTGTATATATATATATATATATATATATTTATATATATAATATTTCAAATACACCAAAACTAAATAAGATTTTGTATTTACAATTTCTGTTTCAGGCTTGACATTTAATGTAGTTTTATGGATTTGTTAAATTTATTAACTTTTCAATGAGATTTGAAACGCAATTACAATAAAGTTGAACGCAGCCCAAGGTTATATTAATATTTGCATAAAGTCAAAAGGTATAGTTAGTCTGATGTTTTGTAGTCTTGTTATTAACGTAAATGAAGTTGTAATTCTTTTGAATCAGTTCGAGAGCCTTTTAGATTATTTTGCAAATCTCAACAAGATGCCATTGAAGTAATCAGCTAATAATAATAATAATAATAATAATAATAATAATAATAATGATAATAATAATAATAATAATAATAATAATAATAATAATAATAATAATAATAATAATGATAATGATAATAATAATAATAATAATAATAATAATAATAATAATAATAATAATAATAATAATGGTAACAATGCTGATGATGATGTTTCAATTTTTGGTAAAAGGTCAGTAGAATTTAGGGATAGAGTTATAGTTGATTGCGTCGACTTTTGTACTTGCCTGGTCCATTATTTTATCGACCCCGAAGCATGAACGATGAGTTGATTTCGGTCACATTTGAACTCAGATCGGTAAAGAGCGGGAAGAAATACCGCTAAGCATTTTTTCCAATGCTTTTACGATTCTGCCAAGTCACAGCTGGTTTCTGCTTTAGGTACGAGGCCAGTAGCTTTGAGGGGGCTGGTAAGTCGCTTCCATTGCCACCCCCCCCCTACTAATTGAATTGTACTTTATGGACCAGAACGGGATGAAAGTTGACGTAACTTTGATAGAATTTGGACTGAAAATGTAAAGGAGCTCAAAGAAATATCGTTAGGCACTTTCTTCGAGACGCTGTCGAAGACTTAGACTGGTGCTGTAGTCTAAACTGAATAGATGAAATAAGTTTCAAGCAATGACTGCTTCAGGTATTATTGAGGTATGGTACAAGTGTTATCATTTAGAGCAGTGGTTCCCAAAGTGGACGGTACCGCCTCCCGGGGACGGTGGAACGATCCAGGGGGCGTTGAAGAAAAATGGGGTGATAATGGGGTGATCAAAACGGGGCAATGGATGTAAAGAAAAACAAACAAAATAAAGGGCTAATTATGTTAAGTTTTATCTGTGAAATACTATTGAAATACTGTGAAATACGAATGATGCTAAAATATTTAAAACGGGTAATTCCCAGCTGAAAATCTTACTTAAAATGGTTAATAAATTCAGCCGAGATATATAAAAAAATGTGCAGTAGATTAGTCACAAAACGAGGAGGTAATATTAACTACAATTGTCAATATTAAATTAGACATAAACAGCGAAATAAGAGCATTGGACCAGAAACTATCTAAAGGATAGTGTAGAAGAGTCAGGCAAATGTAAGAGCTAATGCTAGAATTAAGATAACTATAAACACACGAGTCATTCCAGTTATAAACTATATCTTCAACATTATAAATTATAAGATAAGTGAATTGAAGATCAGAGAGAGAAACCCCTCCAGGAAACGACTGACGACGTCCTGAAGGCAACCACCCGAAAGATGATATGATAGGGTGGGGTCTGATGCAATTAAAGACTATTACAGCTACAAAACAATAACGGCAGAACTAGTGAAATACTTAGAAGCAAGCGAAGGGAAACTGATAAGCGTAATAAGAAAACATGGAAAATATGAAGAACAAGAATGAAGCAGTTACTCCTCTATATAAGGAAAGAATAATATACAAACAGGAAACTCACGGTACGAAGAAACTCAGAAAACGGTTCAGAAGAAGAGAAAATTTAAGCGGAATTCTAATATATACCGAAGGAAAAAGCAGAGAGAAAAACCACTCCAGGGTCAATAACCCACATGACTTGTCAGAGAGGATGTACTCTAAAGTCAAAATTAGACATGATTCAAAACATGTGGGTGAATAAGTTAAAACAGGTCTACTTTTAGCTGTATAATGTCAATACCGAGCCACATACTCAACAGAAATTTAACAATTCTTTGAAATTTTGGCACAAGGCTAGTAATTTTGAGGAATGGGAACAAGTCGTTTGCATCGACCCCAGTACTTTAACAGGTATTTGTTTTATGAACCCCGAAAAAAAAAAAAAAGAAAGGCAAAGTTGACCGCGGCAGAATTTGAATTAAGAACGCAAACAGCTGAAGGAAACACTGCTAAGTCTGTTTCTTTCCTGGCACGCTGACGATTCTGCCGGCTCATTGTTTCAAAATTTGGTAGAAGATTAGCAAATTTAGAAGGCGAGAATAAGTCGATTTCATTTACTCTGGTACACAACTGCTACTTATTTCATCGACCCTGAAAAGGTAAAAGCAAAGACGACCTAGGAAGAATTTGAGCTCAAAAGATAGAGAGCCGGTACTAAAGAAATAAAAGTCCTTTCTGCTATAGACACAAGACCTGAGATTTTGTGGAAGGGAGCCCTGCTTGTCAGTTGCTTGACCTTAATCAGTTGAGCATGTCTCTTAGAGGCTGACGATATGTGCATCTCTGATTACGAGCAGTAGTGGGAGAGCATCATAGCCATGTGTTGCGAGGAATTCTTTTGGGTTAAAGAACCC
Source organism: Octopus bimaculoides (assembly GCF_001194135.2). Taxonomy (NCBI): domain Eukaryota; kingdom Metazoa; phylum Mollusca; class Cephalopoda; order Octopoda; family Octopodidae; genus Octopus; species Octopus bimaculoides. The sequence goes on along the minus strand of NC_068997.1, from coordinate 52,067,360 downwards.
TTATTCAGGGACCTTTTGTGCAGGTATGGGCTACACAACCTCAAGAAAAGTCTAAGTGGGGTCCAACTGCAAGGTCATATGCTGTGTATTTTGATATGAAGTCACCATGTGGTGCACATATGGTTGTAATGCATGTGCTTGGTGTACCCTTATCAGACGGGTAGTCATGATGGATATATTGCGCTTTGTGCACCAGCGTAACTGTGATGGCGTGTAATGCTCTCTCTATATCATCATCAACAACAACAGCAACAATCAGTTATTGGCCATATACAACTCAAACAGTCTAATACAAAGAAGTGTAACAAAATATGAGGTGAACTTGCCCCAGAAGCAGTCATATTGAACCGCTTGTAAAAACCAATACTCTTTTACTCTTTTACTCTTTTACTTGTTTCAGTCATTTGACTGCGGCCATGCTGGAGCACCGCCTTTAGTCGAGCAAATCGACCCCAGGACTTATTCTTTGTAAGCCTGGTACTTATTCTATCGGTCTCTTTTTGCCGAACCGCTAAGTTACGGGGACATAAACACACCAGCATCGGTTGTCAAGCGGTGTTGGGAGGACAAACACATACACACAAACATATACACACACACACATACATAAATATATATACATATATATGACAGGCTTCTTTCAGTTTCCGCCTACCAAATCCACACACAAGGCTTTGGTCGGCCCGAGGCTATAGTAGAAGACACATGCCCAAGGTGCCACGCAGTGGGAGTGAACCCGGAACCATGTGGTTGGTAAGCAAGCTACTTACCACACAGCCCCTCTTGCGCCTATGTTGATGTTTACATAAACCTCACAAACCAAACATACAAAAATCAAAAGAAAAGCGAAACAAAAAAAACAAAAACAAAAAGCAAACAAAAAGGTATATACAATAAAAATGCATACGATGGAGGCTTATATCCCTTTTAACACCAAAGTACTGAGCAGTTCCTGTGGCAATGTCGCAAGGAAAAACAATTTTGTTTCATTAAGTTAACATGTCTTATTGGCTGCAGTGTCTTTCGCGGAGCTCTGTTACGGGCGTCTGTTTGTGGCTGACAATAAAACACATCAATAGCAACGTCAACTGCAACATGAAGAACAACAAATTCCTGTCGTCTGACTCTTTGTCTATATGTCTTTATACACACCCAGAAATTCAATTCATATATTGACGTACATACACGTGTGTATATATATATGTGCATAGATATGCATAGACATATATTTGTTTGTGCATATAT
>NC_068997.1:52064015-52064797 GCF_001194135.2 Octopus bimaculoides | reverse complement strand
TATATATATATATATATATATATATGTTAAGACTTACGAAGGCGGCTACATGAGTCTCTTTCCTTTTAGTGGGGCGAAGCTTACAAGATTTCACCCTCTGTCCCACCGCCCGCACTTCATCCCCATAATTCTACATACGTTCATTGATGATGGATTTGTGAGTCTGTAGCGAAGGAACCGAGGAGTGGACGGGGCGATGCTGCGCTGCGCGAGGGTCGGTTCTTGTCTCCTTCAATTCTAACGTAACAGACATTGACACAGAGACAAGTTTATCAAGTAGATATTATCATTATTGAAGAAACGAACTAGAATAATATTCACCATTAATTAATCCCATTTACTCTCAATTACACACGCATGATATACATACATACATACATACATACATACATACATACATATATACATACATGCATATATACAGACACAGACAGACAGACATTCACATCCACACACAAATATACACACACATACTCATAGTTTATCTTTTCTTTTTACTTGGTTCAGTAATTACACCGCGGCAATGGTGGGGTACCACCTTGAGGAATTCTTAGTCGAATTGAGGGACCCCAGCACTTACTTTCTATTAAAGTCTAAATATTTATTCTATCGGTATATTTTGCGAAAGTACGAGAACATAAACACACCAACAGCGGCTGTCAAGCGTTGGTGGACACAAAGACGTGAACAAGACACACCACACAGATAGATATACATATACATGCGCATATAAATATAAATGAATATATTATATGTATATATATATATATATATATATACGA
>NC_068997.1:52060870-52061814 GCF_001194135.2 Octopus bimaculoides | reverse complement strand
TATATATATATATATATATATATGGGAGAATATACAAATAATAACAACAGACGAGGACAGGTGGTGTAAATAACAAAAGTATATATTAGTATGACGCTCGGGAATACGGAAAGTCTTTGACGTTTCGAGCTACGCTCTTCAACAGAAAGAATATATATATATATATACGTGCGTAAGTCGTCTAAAGTTCTATAAGTCAGGAAAAAGATGCACTCTTATATTTGTCAATAGAGTGGGTGTATTATCCGAAGTGTCCATGAGGGATATATAATACTGTACACTTCGGATAACAAACACACAAAGAAAATCACTACATCAGATCTAAAAGGCTCTTAAACAAACTGAAAAATCCAGCAGAAGAAGATTTGATTTGGTTTTTCTCAAACGAAAACAACTTCGACTAAGATCAAAAGGTTAACAGAAGAAATAGCAGATGGTTATGTGCAGACCCTTCTGAAGTTCCAAGTGTTATGCATACAAAATTTCCTGCAACTCTCATAGTTTTAGGGGCTGTCAGGAATGAAGGACATGTGATGCCTCCTTACTTCTTTCCACAAGGCCTTAGAGTTAACTCTGCCGCCTACATTGAGGTCCTGGAAATAATTGTAAAGCCCTGGACTGTGTATGCAGTAGAAAGCCATCCTCTGCACTATCACACATGGCTCTAGTAACACAGGAATGGATGGCTGAAACTTTTCATGATCACATGACCCCTAACATTTGGCCTTCTAATTCCCCAGATCTCAATCCATTGAACTATTACATGTGGAGCGTTGTTGAGAGAGAGGTCAATGAACACTAAAGATTCCATGAACGCTGTCATAGTCAGAGTAATGACCAAAATGAATCAGGACCATTTGATTCGAGCATGTCAATGAGTTAGATCGCATATAGAAGCAGTAGTTGAAGCTGAAGGTGGCTTTATTGAATAACATTATAGAAAA
>NC_068997.1:52060348-52060822 GCF_001194135.2 Octopus bimaculoides | reverse complement strand
ACATACACACACACACACACACACACACACACATTTTGCACACAAACACGTACACACATTTTCAATTGGTGCGGAAGTAAATTTTTACTTAAGTGTTTACAGCTGCTTTATTGATGCAAATTGACCAGAATTAAGGGACCAGTTGATATATACACACGTACATACATACATACATACATACATACATACATACATACATACAAACGAAATACACCTATATCTATATATACACACATATTCGTACGTGTGTGTTTATATTTATATTTGTATAAGTGTACCGGGCAATTTCCATCATAAATCTTTTCAAACATATTGTATAGATTGCAAATTCTCTCTCGACCGGTGTCTGTGTGTCTGTCTGTGTGTCTGTTTGTAAAATGTGTATATCTATACACATGTGTACATTCATATAAACATACGCGAGTCGTGTTTATTGCGTATACGTGAGGCTATAAGTATATATATATACATATA
>NC_068997.1:52058841-52059826 GCF_001194135.2 Octopus bimaculoides | reverse complement strand
ATATATATATGTATATATATATGTATATGTATGAATATATATATTTATATATACATGTCATATGCAACGTACATGCATAAGCATTATCTATCTATCTATCTATCTATCTATCTATCTATCTATCTATTTATCTATCTATCTATCTATCTATCTATCTATCTATCTATCTATCTATCTATCTATCTATCCGAATGGACAAGTAAGAGATAAAGAGAGATAGACTGTGAGTGAGTGATCCAATCACTTTCGAGATTTGGAAGAATGTCGTTGGAATATTCCTTATTTCCGCCGGAAATGCTTCCACTCAATCACCACCAGCAACAGCAACAACAGCGAAATAGTTTCCATAGAATTTTTCAAATATGTATTTACTCGTGGGAAAAAAACTTAAAAGGGAAAAATAACACCAACATGATGTTTGGGAGGGAAATGTCGAGAGCAAATTGATGTGTTTGGTGTTGACATCTGGACAGAATCAAATGGACGTGTTTAGTATTGCATTTTGGAGAGAAGCAGATGGACGTATTTGGTATTGACCCTTGGACGGAATCAAATGTATTCAAGACTCAGTCTTCTTTTTAAAGTTACTTTTCGTATTGTTTATTGCAATAATCTTTGAAAGCATTTAGACCGCATGAGAAGACGAACACTCAATACACACGCACATATGCACACATTCACAAACGCACGCAAGCACATACGCACATGTAGCATGTGAATTGCAAGGTTTTCTCTGTTCAAACTTGCTCAGATTTTCCCATCTGGAATCGTGCCACGCGGCACGGTCCTGCGTAGCATTCTTTAGGCCGGAGAGTAAGGTAACATCCCTGATCCGTACTGGGTTGATCGATGAACCTTCCTAAAAGACCACTGACCCGTCGTTAACCTTGCCGGGTGTCCATAGGGTTGTATCACGATGAGTTTTACTTTGCTCCCTAGAAATGTCCTACAAAATCCATCGGGCAAGAGAGAGAGAGAGAGAGAG
>NC_068997.1:52057012-52057474 GCF_001194135.2 Octopus bimaculoides | reverse complement strand
TATATATTACGGAGATGTACTTATATATATATATATATATATACATATATATATCTTTGGATAAAATACAGGTTGATCATTGTCGAAGCGTAGCATTTTCCAGTCATCCGTCTTGTGGTCAGTGTTGAAAATATGGGGAAGGACCAGGCTGAATGTGCGGGTGTTGGTGAAAGAGATGTCCTATGACCAGCGATCGATGATACTGAATCAATGCTGGACATAAAGACATCCGGGAGGTCATCCGTGATATCTCACAGTCCTACATACATACATACATACATACATACATAACATGTAAGCACACATAAATATACACATAGGTACATAAAGACATACGTACACATATATTTCCTTCTTACATACAGCCACATACATGCGGATATATGTGCGTACGTATAGTGTACATGTATTGTGCATATATATATATATATATATATATATATATATATATATATATATATA
>NC_068997.1:52052430-52055798 GCF_001194135.2 Octopus bimaculoides | reverse complement strand
ATATATTTATTTATAAACACATATATATATACAACTATTTATATGCGCGTGTGTGTTTATATATTTATATATATATATGTGTGTGTGTGTGTGTGTGTGTGTGTGTGTGTGTGTGTGCTCCTCTATTTATGTTTGTATTTATATTTTATATGTCTGTATAAATATGTGTGCGTGAATGTGTGTATATACGTAAGTATTTATAATGATTTTGGAGTGGAAAACGACAAAAATATTTTGGGAAGAGGAAATCTTTCTAAACATTTGTGCAAAATATGAGAAGTACACCTCGTAGACAAACAAAAATATTTCTGATTATTGGTGAACGCCTAAATTGGTAAGAACGTGCGGTTCCTGAGGAAAAGAATTCCTGGCAATTATTAGAAACTTGACGTAAATGATGAGCAAAAACCTTTAAAGAGAAACCGAGGGTTTTTCCGATTAAGGAAATTTAAATACTGAAGAGGAAGTTGGGGGAATCTAAAAATAAATATGAGAAAAATGTCATCTTGACATTGAGGGTATGTACTGAATGTCTGGACTGTGTGACTGCCTGATGTAACTGAGTGTAACCGTGAGTGTAACCGTGAGTTTAACCGTGTGACCGTGTATTCTCATTTGTGAGCGTGTATGTGTAATCGTGTGTGACTGTTATAGAGTGATCGAGCGACTGTGTTACTTTTACTGCGTGCCTGTAATCGAATGATTGCCTGGGTAACCGTGCGATGGCGTGATAGTACGCATGAGACTCTGTGACTGTAACCGTATGATTGTGATGGTAACTTTGTAGCTATGTGACTGTAACACTGTGACTGCGTGATTGTAACCATGTAACTGTGTGTTTCTAGCCGTGTGAATGCGTTCTTGTGTGACTGTACAGCTGTAACAGTGTGATTGTGTGACTATGACTTTGTGACTCTGTGTTTATAACCGTGTGACCATGTAACTAACTTGTGACTCTGTGAGTGCAACCATGTGATTGCGTGACTGCTTATGTAACAGCATTGGTGTAACAGTGAATCTAATCGACTCAGTGTTTATGTTACAATGTAACTGCAGCGATGAGATGTTTATCACTGCGTGTTTTTTTAGCGGTGCGTGTCTATGCATTTGCGTATGTGACTGTATGTGTGTATGTGTGAGTATAAATGTACGTGTGTATCTATGGGTGACTGCGTCGATGTAACAATAAATCTATGTGACACATTGTTTGCGCAGCTTTGACTGTAAGTCGATATGGCGAAATGACAAGGTGTTTGTGTAGTAGTGTGTGGCTATATGTGTTTGTGTTTGTGTATGTGTGTGTGTGCGTGCGTGTGCACGTGTGTGTGTGTATAAGTGTGCGCGTGTGAATTTGTGCGTGTGTGTGTGACCATGTCCAGGCGATAGTGTGACTATATGTGTGTGTGTCTCTGTGTGGCTGTGTGAAGGAGACTAACAGGAAAATATGGGTTCGGTTCTCGGACAAGATGGCACGTTGTATCCTTGAACAAGGTATTTCATTTCACGTTGTTTCAGATTGCACAGCTGAAATGAGCACCATCACTAGCTGGAGGTTAACCTTGAAGTTGTCTAGCGTTCTTTCTAGGGTTGGGTGTCACGCATTCTCAACCAATGAAACATCAGTCTAATGTATCTCTTGGCTCGAGACAGACTGTAACCTTAAGGTACGATTTAAGAGGAATATTTGGTTTCTCATTTGCTTACGGTGCAAAGAGCCATGGAAATGTCAGTGGTTGGGAATCTCGCTAAGAGTTCACATCCGGAACGAGGAGATGAGGGATAGAACTGGAGTGAAGAATATTGTCACAGAATACCACGATGCAAAGCTACGATGGGCTGGTCATGTCGCAAGTTTCACAGACGTTCGGTGGACTTGTGCAGCTGTCGAGTGGTACGCACATGAGCAGAAGAAACCACTCGGAAGACCGTCAATGAGGTGGAAAGATAATTTAAGAAAATTGGAGGAGAATGATAGGAGCACGAGGGGAATGGAACGAATGCTGAAGCCAGCGGAGCCAACTCGGTACCAGACAGTCTGGCCAATCCAAGTGATCCAGGTGATTTGGTTTCTATTTCTAGAAAGTCTATTGACAACGAAGTGCCCTATAAAATTTTATCCGAGCCATGTGGATTTGAACACGTAACGCCTGCTTATGTATTAATTACTAAACTGTAACTTGCAAAGCAATTTATTTTACCTGCTTTAATGTATGGTTAATTAATTAATCTACTTTCATGCAGATATAAAATAATGAATAGTTTCTCTTTTCGAATTGTGAATGCTTAACAAATTTCGGTCTTTATTTTCGCTTTACAAATTTAAGAAAAAAAAAAAAGAAGAAAGAAAAACTGAAATACAAAAATTAAAAAAGAAAAAAAAACGAACAGAAAATATACATGAAACTCCCCCCCTCCAAAAAAAAATAATGAATTAAATAAAAAGCTCAAAACAATACAAAACTAACACAAGATTTTTGGAAACTTCATGCAATAATCTGAATGACTTGGAGGAGTTGATGATATTTTCTTAACAATACATACAACTGCTTCCAGTTCTCATCTTTTTCTACTTGATTTTCTGAAAAAAAAAAGGTCTTTGGAAAAGATAAAAATAAATAAATTACTAAACAAATAAATAAAAATAATGTTAGCCAGAGAAAAACTCCGCAGTTAGTTCAGTTGTGAATTAAAATAACATCACGCCCTAATTTTCTTTTTTCTATCCCGCCATTTTGTTTCTCATTCACCATGTAGTGCAGACGCCATTTTGAATCTTTCGTTTTCTTTTCCTCTTTTCTCTATATTTATTTTTATTTTATTTTTTTTTTATAATATTTTTTTTGTACCATTGATATTTTTATATAAATCTTTATATAAAACACTGCTTGTAGCATCAAGTGGATATTTTGTTTATCGCTCAGACTGTTTTGTTTCGAAGAATCTGTTAATGCAGCTGTAGAATCTTCCAGTCAAAAGAACAGGTTCCATCTCTATGAAGTCATTAGCACACATACACACACATAGATATACACGCACATACACACACACATGTGCATACCAGTAAGCCATAGATAGACAGTCAGACAGGCAACCTGACTGAGAGACAGAGAAACAGAGAGACAGTAACCGTTCTCCTTCTCAATTCTACTCTATGATAAATCCGACCGACATTTTGTGAAACGACAGTCGTCTGACAACCAATAAACTATGGCCACCTCGAGTGACTTTGATGTGTCACGAATCATTACCGCCAGCTCTGTAGCGCAATATCGCAAATTGCGTACAAGACTAAGCACACACACACACACACACACACACACACACACACACACACACACACACACACACACACACACACACACACACAC
>NC_068997.1:52051354-52052397 GCF_001194135.2 Octopus bimaculoides | reverse complement strand
ATATATATATATATATATATATATATATATATATACACGTAAACATTTATATGTATATGTATGTATATATGTACATACATGCACACATACATATATATACACATATATAGCGCAATATCGCAAATTGCGTAGAAAATAACCTGTGTGTATGCATATGTATACATATGTATCCATATACATATACATATATATGTATATATGTATGTATATATATATATATATGTATATATATTTAAATACACATATATGCGTATATCTATATATAGGTAAATATACGTATATATTTGTGTGTGTATATATAATTATATATATATGTATGTATGTGTATATATATATATATACATACATAAATATATACATATAATATATATATAGGTATGTATATATGTTGCAATGTTGTTAAAAGGTTTTTGAGTCTCCAGGTTAGATAAGATAATAATAAAATAGAGAAAAACGGAAAATTTCGAGCGGAATATGTCAGCATTTTGCTGTGATTCTGTTGTGCAATGATTTTGCGTAGACTCATTTTATTTGTAATTCTGAAGCTGTTCTGATGCATTTCCCAGTTGACACAAACGTTTGGTAAATTACTGAGCGGCTCGACGTTGTCTCAACGCGGGTGCTGCTACAGTCGCCGACGGGTGGGACATTCAACAATTTGTACTGGGCTTCATGTTACCAGTGGCAGGCAGGCACTCAATTGTAGAGGAAGACACGTAGACATATTTGAGTTTCCTTGAGGAGGGGGTACGGTTTTAGTCGATTTCATCAACCCCAGTGTTGAACTGATGTTTGCTTTATCCAATCCATAAGGATGAAAAGCAAAGTCGACCCTAACGGTATTTGAGCTCAGAACGTAAAGACAGATGAAATACCGATAACCATTGTGCCCGGAGTGCTAACCACTTACCAGTTCTTTCTCTCTTTCTTTGTTTCTTTCTTTGTTTCTTTCTTTCCGCTTTTGTTTTGTACTTTTTTTCCCATAAGATAGTGACGGAACTGTAATAGAGAGAAACTTTATATATATATATATATATTTATAT
>NC_068997.1:52048763-52051214 GCF_001194135.2 Octopus bimaculoides | reverse complement strand
ATATAGTAACCAGTTCCGTTGGTTAACCAAAGAACAGAATATATATATATATATATATATAAATATATATATATACATGTATATATTTATCTATTTCTTTGGTTAACCAACGGAACTGGTTAATTCGTCATCACCGCAACAGCTAGACCTCATGGTGCCATCAGAAAATTTATCACTTTTCGTTGTGTTAAAAATATGAAGTTTTTGTAATCCATGTCTAGCTGACTAACTGTTTGGTGGTTAGCTGGTTAGCCTGTTGGCTGGTCGGTCGGTTGGTTGGTTGGTTGGTTAATGGAAAGGGAAGCGGTACGGGAAGAGTCAACAATGAAAACAGACAATAAATCTACAGAAGTATTAGATAACTATAACCAAAGGAAAAGATAACATCACTGGAGGAAGAGAGAGCGATGGATTCAATAGATAGAATTTACAGATAAAGATAGAGGAAAAATATGTATGAAATATAAAAACGCAAGTTTGAAAACAAACAAAGAATGCCATCATACAGCAGGTAACATATGGTTTGATATAGCTGATAAATAAAGCAACAGTCAACAGACAGGTATCGGTGTTAGGCTGTATTTTCTCCAAAAGTGTTTGGTTCTATCCATCAACACATACACACAAATAGATACAGTATTTCCTATAAGATTATTATTATTATTATTATTAAAATGCCGCCCCGTTCGACTTTGCTTTTAATCCTCGATAAATTGAGTACCAGTGAAACACTGGGGTCGATATAATCGACTAACCGCCTCCTCACCAAAATTTCACGCCTTGTGCCTATAATAGAAATGATTGTTATTACTATTGGAAGAGATATAGAGAGTGCTTGAGACTTAGATGGTTTGGCACCAGAGAGACAATAAAACTACCTATAGACCGGTCATTTCGTATGCTGTACGTGGGGCACAAAACTAGAAATCCTTTGAGAGGTAAAGACAAATGAAATGCTGCTAATCATTTTGACTGGAGTGCTAACGATTCTAGCACTTCTTTCTTTCTTTCTTTCTTTCTTTCTCGACCAAAGTATTTGAGTTTTAATTTATTTCAGTGACCTTGAAATGGCGAAAGACAAAATTGACGTCGGCGAACCCCATGGTTCCGAGTTCAGTAATGAGCCAAAATGATTGCGAAAAGACTTTTTTCTGACGCTCTAATGGTTCTGCCAATCTCCACCACTTTCAAATACTACTACTACTACTACTACTACTACTACTACTACTACTACTACTACTACTAATAATAATAATAATAATAATAATAATAATAATAATAATAATGGCAACAAGAAAAGAAGAGTGCTATTCTTATCAACTGAACGATATTTCGACACCTCGTGTATCTTCCACAGGTTCAAAAAATAAACCTGTCAATCAACTTCATTTTGGTAATATTTATAGGATTGAGAAAGTATAGAAGCAATAGCACTCTTCTTTTTTTTGTTTTTTTTTTGCTTCTATACTTTCTGGAGGAGTCACCTCAATCCTATAAATAATAATAATAATAATAATAATAATAATAATAATAATAATAATAGTAATAATAATAATAATAATAATAATAATAATAATAATAATAATAATAATAATAATAATAAAGCTGATGTCGACCAGAAACACACGCATCAATGGTTACGAAGCTCAGGGCTAAAGGCAGAGAGTGAAGGTTTCATATTAGCTGCTCAAGACCAAAGATTATTAACGCAGAACTACCAAGCCAATGTGATAAAAAAAAATGGAGCTGGCCCACAATGCCGATTCTGTAACGATGCGATTGAAACTATAGACCACCTAATCTCAGGGTGTAGAGTCTTAGCACCTGTAGAATATATACACATGCACACATGTACACACAAGCACACATACTCACACACACACACACATATATACATTCATAAATTGGTACACACGCAAATATATATATACACATATATAGATATATAATTTACGGATATATTTATTTCTTTATTGCCCACAGGGGACAAACAAGGACAGACAAAGAGGGGACAAACAAGGACAGACAAAGAGGGGACAAACAAGGACAGACAAAGGGGACAAACAAGGACAGACAAAGGGGTTACATTGACCCCAGTACGTTACTGGTACTTACTTAATCGACCCCGAAAGGATGAAAGGCAAAGTCGACCTCAGCGGAATTTGAACTCAGAACGTAACGGCGGGCGAAATACAGCTAATCATTTCGCCCGGTGTGCTAACGGTTCTGCCCGCTCGCCGCCTTTATAATTTACAGATATGGCTAATGTGGTTATACTTTTAGAAACCATTATATTGCAACGAATTCGCGGATTTATTGTCGGTTTTATTGATCGGTTGGTGACAGAAATGGAGGTGTTTGGATTTGAATGTGACATATTTGAAATAATAAGAGATTAAGACGAAATATTTCAACAGACACGTGACAATAAGATTAAAGGACAAACATAGA
>NC_068997.1:52040513-52041202 GCF_001194135.2 Octopus bimaculoides | reverse complement strand
ATATATATATATACATATATATATATATAAATATATGTATATATACATATATATATATATATATTTATATATACATATATTCATATATATATCTATATATATATATACATATATACATATATATATTCATATGTGTGTGTGTGTGTGTGTGTGTGTGTGCATAAATCATAAACCCAGTTCGTTCCGGAAGTGACATCATTGAGTTTCTCTTTGCTGACAGTCCCGCCACACGTGTTTCTTTCTCCTTTCAAGCCATCTCGCTTTTTTCTTTTCTTGATCTCATTATTTTCTCATTCCACTTTCATTCCATTATTCAATCTCCCTCTCTATTCTTCCCCTCACAAGCTTACCCCCTTAAATTCTCCAGCCCCTTCCCCGTCTCCTTCTTGTTTCCCCATCTCGTCTATATAATATTTGCAGAACAATTTCTAGCTTTGTATGCAATGTATGATAGAGTTTAATTAGATTTTAAAACTTCTTTAAAAACAAGCCTTAAGCAAATAAACAACGGCGCTAAACGCCATGTTTTCATAGACACACACATATACAAACATACAAATGTACATAGATACATAAATACATGCATATATGTATCTCCACTCATTCTTTCATATGTGATCCCAAACTAAATACATACATTAATGCACACACACATACACACACACACACACACACACACACACACACAC
>NC_068997.1:52031020-52040503 GCF_001194135.2 Octopus bimaculoides | reverse complement strand
ACACACACACACACACACACACACACACACACACACACACAAGTGTGTGCCTGTACCTCTTTCTCTCTCTCTCTCTACATATATACACCTATATATCTATATATATTTATATATATATCTATATCTATCTATATCTATATATATTATGTATATACATATACATATACATACGTATACATGTAGGAAGAAAAATGAATAGTTAGTTTTATTGATATATATATATAGATAAACAGATAGATACATAGATGATGCGATATATAGACAAATAGATTGATGGAGGGATGGAAAAATAGATGGATCGACAAAAGTGTACATGGATTAATTGGTAGGCAGGCAGACAGACAGACAGACAGGTAGGTAGGTAGGCAAGTAGATGGATAGATGGTGGGATGGTTAGAGATCCAGACGCATAGATAGATAGATTTTCAAACCGACAGATATAAAGATTGATAGATAAATAAGTACACCCCCTCTATTACATAGTTAGATAGACACTTGTTTCGGTTCCTGTTGTAGTGTGTTCAGATCCCATCGAGGTCAAAGCTAGCATCTGTTCTACTGAGGTCAATGAATACAGTGCCACTCCAGGGTGGTTGTAGAATAGAGGAATTGTTCGGATGTTGATTAAAATTCATCGCAATATTTGTTTCGGTTAAAGAGGTGAGTTAGTAGAACAAAATAGTTTGTGGCATCTAGGTTAGAAACCGGCTCTCTTTCTATTGGCAAGAATTCTTGAAATAAAACTGAACAATGACACAAATTTAAACTTTACGTGTTGGGTATGTCCCTAGTAGTATGCCAGCGAAAAAGCGTGAGTTCAGTATGGAGCTTAAAACATACACACACTCACTCACACACACATTCATGAATATAAAAAATGGAACAAAAACGCAATACAGGAATGTAAAATATTTGGACAGATGGACGATACAAAGGCGGACAGGAAAAACAATTAGAGGGAGAGGTAAAAAAAGGATGGGTCATTCGTGGCCTTCTTTCGTCAGTCAAGTTACCAGATGTCCTTACAGCTTCGGGCAGTTACACATGAAACTGTTCGATCTGGTTGCCCCCCCCCCCAAGTCATCATGGCTGGCCGAGCACCGGTCACATGGAAGGAAGAGAGAGGAGTAGGAGGCAGAATGATTGAAGGCCTAGAGTAAGAATGGGAAAGAGAGAAAAAATCAAAAGGACAAGGAGAAACGTACAAGGGACAGATAAACGAAGAGAAAAAGTAAGGATTATAGAAAGAGAGGGCCAAGAAATGTGAGAAACGGGTGGGGAGGGGAGAGAAAAAGAAAATAGAAAGGCAGGAACATAAGAGATAGACTTAAGAGATGTTGGCGGTCGGCAGTCAAGCCACGATAGAAAGATCATAGCTGGCCGAATACCGGTCACGTGAAAGGAAGAGAGAGAGAAGTAGGGGGCAGCGAGATTAAAGGATTAGATGAAGATCAGATAGAAATGTAAAGGGGAGATAAACGACGAGATAAACGAGTGCATATATATATATATATACACATATCTTTTGTACAAGCACATTTTTCTTTGACACGCAGATTTTGTTTATATATATATGGGAATGTAAATAAGTGCTTATGCATGTGTATCTCCAACACCAAAGCAACAAGAAATGCTTAATTTATAATTCACGCGGTGACTTGTACTGGGGTCTTTCTCTTTTATCCCTAATTTACTTTTTGTCTCATCATTCATTTTGTGTCTTATTTATCTCAATGTTTTGTTGCTGCGCAAAAGCCTTCGTCTCTGTACATGTACTTTTAAGTGTGCGCATGTGAATGTCTCTTACATATGAACGATGAAATGTTTGTGTCGTTTCTTAAAACGTGCATATTTATGTAGGTCTGTGGGAACTCTTTCTCAATCTATCTATCTATCTATCTATCTATCTTTCTATCTTTTTGTCTGTCAGTCCCTCCATCTGTCTATGTCTCTGTAAAATATGTCATCATAGGGGCAGGCATGGCTCCGTGGTAAGAAGCTTGCTACCCAACCACATTTTTCCGGGTTCAGTCCCACAGTGTGAGACCTTGCGCAAGTGTCGTCTACTATCCCCGCGGGCCGACCAAAACTTTGTGAGTGGATTTGGTGGAGGGAAACTGAAAGAAGCTCGTCATATATATATATATATATATATATATATATATATATATATATGCATGTGTATCCCTTGAATATTAAGGTATGTGTGTGTGGTGGGGGTAAGTGTTTGTCCTTCACCACTGCTTGACAACCAGTGTTGGTGTGTTCAACAAAAATGACCGATAGAATAAATACCAAGCTTATAAAAAAAAGTACTGGAATCAATGCATTTGACCAAAAATTCTTCAAAGCGGTGCCCCAGCATGGCCGCAATCAAGTGCCTGAAACAAATAAAAGATAAAAGATAAAGGATGATGCCCATTTGTTAGAATGGCGAAATACTTTAATTCCCCGTGAACGTTGTAAATGCTTGTCGTTGTAGTTACGAATTAATTTGTCAACAAGACTCCAATAGAAAATATGTCATTATTCCCGCCACCTTTATATTCATTATATCATCAATCCACATTATTTACAATTGACGGATATTTGTCCTCATCTTTTTGTTGTTAACACAACGTTTCGGCTGATATATCCTCCAGCCTTCATCAGGTGTCTTGGGGGAAATTTCTAACCTGATGAAGGCTGGAGGGTACATCAAGACACCTGTGCCGTGTGCTTAGTATTTAAAACTGGGGAGGAAGCAAAAAAAATAAGCAAGCTAAAGGGATACGTTAAGCATTTATCCGGAGGTTCGTTCTTGAATAAATGGGAAGGCAGAACATAAAACTGATTGTAAAAGATAGTAGCAATTATGTTGATTGTTTGTCTAAAGTGACTGTTATGACTCAGTTCAGGAAGAGGGTAAGCACCGCGATAACTGGAAAGAATATGTGCACGGGAGTGGGGGGGGGGTCTAAATGGACGCGCAAGTCCTAATGACTCCGGAAGACTACAGAGCCATTCATGAGCTGTACCATATCGTGGATACAGTGCAAGGTAGGAGACCTACATGCTATGCGTGTGGCAGTCGCAGTTTCTTAAGATCTTTGTGCCAGGAGAAAGCCAAAAGGCAAAGAAGAGAGCAAAAAGACGGACGACAACAACAACAACAGGTCACAAGAGTTACAGTTTTCTGGGCGTTCCCGAATGTGGATCAACGGCCGTTTCCGGCCGAAAAATCGCCTTGTTCTCAAGCTCAACAGTCAATGTACAGAAAATCGACCAGGAAGTAGATGAGAAAGTCAGCGAAATGAAATGGAGAGTGACGTAGCAGAAGCGCCCCCGCTCCAGATTTACTCTTTTGTAGTCTTGTGATTGTGGAGTTGAAAGCAAAAACTAGAGATGGATGGTAAGTTCTCAGACGTGCCCAGAGGAAATAACAAGAAATATACAGAAAGAAGAGCGAGCCCAAGTAGAAGTCTACAGGAAGAAAGGAAGTTGTTGAATCTGTACATAAATAATTACTTCCAGTCGAAAACGGAAAGGTCCACATTGGAACGACATCTCTAGGTTCTTCACCAAATTTACAAATATATAATCACTTTACGTGCGTGACAATCAGATTAATCAAACTAAGTTAATTACCGTCTTATTATATATTTTGTAGAAGGCGGTGAGCTGGCAGAAAGGTTAGCACGCTGGACGAAATGCGTAGCGGTATTTCCACAAAACAAATTTCCACAAAACAAATTCCGCTGAGGTCGACTTTGCCGTTCATCCTTTCCAGGTCGATAAATTAAGCACCAGTTGCGTACTGGGGTTGATCTAATCGACTGGTCTCCTCCCTCAAAATGTTGGGCCTTGTGCCTAGAGTAGAAAAGGATTATATATTTTGTGGACATGAAATAGCTCACAGACTTTTTTTTAAAGATATTTGAGGATTCCACACATGTGTGGTGTCGAAAATGCTCTATGAGACAATGAAGGAAGCTGTGATTAACTGAGACTAATTAGGCTGTTCTGTTTAAATCCAATAACTACTTTCTCATTCGAGTATTGTAGGGTTGTCCTGTTTCTTTACTTGATTCTTTAAATTATATGTTTTAAAATTACGTCTGTGTTTCAATTCTGTATTTACTGGTACTTTATTGAATCGATCCCGAAGGAATTAAAAGCAAATTTGACTTCGGCGGCATCTGAACTCTGGATATAAAGAGACAGAAGAGATAACGTAAACCATTTTTTTCGAGGCTCTGTCAAGGCTTCCAATCTACTACTTTTAATAATCCTTATTACTGTAGGCACAAGGCCTGAAATCTGGGGAAGGGATTAAGTCCATTATATCGACCCCAGTGCGTAGCTGGTACTTATTTGATCAACCTCCGAAAGGACGAGAGGCAAAGTCAATCGCGGTGGAATTTGAACTCAGAACGTAGCGACAAACGAAACATCGCTAAGCATTTCGCCCGGCGCGCTATGGATTCTGCCAGCTCACCGCCTTTACTACTCTTAATAGTAATATGATTTAGGATCAAGGTTAGCAGTTTTTAAGGTGATGAGGCCAGTCGATATTGTTGATCTTAACACATATCTTGTTCTTTACTTTATAGATCCCGGAAGGATGAAAGGCAAAATTGACCTCGGCGGGATTTGAACCCAGAACGTAAAGGACCAAAAGAAATATCTCATTTGTATTTTGTCCGACGCCGCCCACTGTTTACTGTATAAATTTAGTGTGTATCGTTTATAAAACCATCAACATGATACGCCATTCATTTCAAAGAGGAGATAAAAATATGACCAGAGCAATAAGAAAAAAAAAAATGATAGATTTGTTGAAAAAAAAAAAAAAAAATTAAAATTAGAGAGAAAACATTTCACTATAGAAAGCATAAAATACGTATTTGGTTTTGTCTTACGTTTCTTTAATAAAATAACGAAAACATATCTTTCACTAAAACGAGATCAGTTCAGAAATCTTAGAATAGCGTCGCTCACTTGTTCGCTATTTGTGTGTCGTCTGCCAAGCAATGGCAAGCAAATCTGATAGTTATCAAAATGGTGCTGATAGCTCCCTCAGCTGTTGTTATCTGAGCCCTCTTTATTGTTACAAATAACACATTTTCTTATTCCTTTCGGCATCACACATTTTGTTTCATTTTATTTTTTCTTCAACCGACTTTTTTTTCTAATTACGTTGAATGTCGTAAGTTTTCTGTTTTATCGAAAGTTGGTTAGCTTAGGTCGTTCCTCACATCAAACTACCGGTGTCAGCAAACACACTATCTGTCTATCTATCTATCTATCTATCTATCTATCTATCTATCTACCTATGCGTGTGTATGTATGTATTTATGTACACTCTCACACGCGCATATATATCGCCACCAAAATGAGCAATTTCTCAATAATGGCACGAAATTGTGGTGGCTTTTAGCCGATAACTGATGAGAGATGAGCATGTCAATTTCTTTTGTGCTAACTTTAGTTTAGTTAGAATATGTTTGTAACGTTTCACTAATTTTCACTTCAGTTACCGTGGAGAAAACTTCTCTCTTAAGGTAAAAAAAAAGTGTAAAAAACATCATATCTATCCAGTGCTCCCACCTCTCGGATCTCCTGATATTACTGTAATATATATATATATATATATATACATTACTGTAGTATCAGGGAATCCGAATTTTGAAGAGAAGGGGTAAATTGGTACCATTGATTACAGTATTTATCTGGTGCTGTACTTTGTCAACTTCTTAGAGATGAAAAGGTGACCTTAGCGGAATTTGAACGCAGAATGTAAAGTCAGGAATAAAAATTGCAAAGCGTTTTTGTCAACGTTCTAATGACTCTGCCAGCTCGCTTTACACATACATATAAACATACATTCATACATACATATACACACATATATGCATACATATATATTTATATACATACATGCATACATACATACATACACATGCATACATAGATATATATACATATATGCGTACACACATACGTACATATATATATATATATATATATATATATATATATACGTACATACATGTATGCATGCATACGTGCATACATACATACATACTTGCGCATACATACATGCGCATACATACGTGCATGATAAATCTGCACAATCACTGACTCCAGATAGTGCACATATACACACGAACATGGAAAAATCTCTGATGATATTGTCTTTCTGCATTGACAAGAAATCTTGAAATAAAAACTGTATAGTGACATACATACAACCCGTCCGGAGAAAAGTATGGCTGATCATGAGTTGATGGGGATAGGACGCAAATGTTAAATTCATACGCTACAAATAATCGTGATATCTGAGACTATAAAAGTCTCCTAGGCCTTTTTAAGATTCAAAACATGAACAAAACAATTCGCTTTGGTTCACAACCTTGATACCAAGTAGGTGGCGGTCAAAATTTATTCTAAATTAAAAAAAGAAAGAGAACACACGCACACGCATTATATATTTTTCTTATATAACGGTGGGCATACGCAGTTGATAATGATGTGTATTGTAATAAATGAAAGAGTATAAATGGCCTGCGATGACTTTACAATTTCAGAAATCAAAGTTTGAAATGAAACAAAATATAAAAAAGAAGCCTGAGGTTAATGCCCGAGGAAAGACAAAACTACTTAAGTAATGTCTCATGTCAAAAATATCTACCGAAAAACCGACAATAGCAACAACAATAACAGCAGCATCGACAACACTAACAACAACACCACCCACAAAATCAGTCTTTCCTTCCATCGACGCCCATCCTTTCCGGAATAACGTGACATCAGTTGCTGTGATCTCAAACCAATCTTCAAAATATGTAAAACCTAAGTTGGCCGCCTCAGTTCCCCCTCTCCTTCTTTCTCCTCTCTCTCGCTTTCTCTCTCTCTCACCCCTTCTCTGTCGCTCCTTTAAACTCAATGTCTGAGATTCTCAAATCCGGTCCAGGGACTTTAGCTGGATCTCCTCTGCATGTCTCCATCACATATAATTACAATGACTGCCGCTACTACTACTACTACTACTACTACTACTACTACTACTACTACTACTACTACTACTACTACTATATGTAGGTGTAGGGGCTAGTATAGGTGTGTGTGTGTGTGTGTTGGTCGGGGTTGTGTGCGCTTATGTGCGTGTAGGTAAGTGTGAGTGTGCGTGTATGTTGTAGGTGCTATGTGTGTAGGGGTGTGCGGTCGTGTGCGCGTGTAGGTGTGTGTGTGTGGACTTATATTGAAGTCGGGCGAATGAATCATAGACCAATTATATCAACCGAACATGTTATACGCAGTATCCAGATGTGTACTACATGTGTGCCAGACAGTCCTGCTAAGATGACCTCCACGTCGAGCCAATCAAAGAACACAGCGAATCCAAAAAGAGACCGATAGAATAAGTACTAGGCTTACAAAGAATAAGTCCTGGGGTCGATTTCCTCGACTAAAAGTGGTGCTCCAGCATGGCCGCAGTCAAATGACTGAAACAAGTAAAAGAGTATTGGGAACAACGAGTATTTTGAGATCGGTACTTGTGTGTTAAGTGTCGAGGAAAGAGACCCCGTGAAACCCTTCGCAACAAGTTGTTCGCTCTTACAGAATTAGTCACAGCAAGTGAAATCCAAATCTCTGAGAAACGAAATGGAGGCAACAACAACAACAACAGTGCCCTGACGCAGTACCAGGCAATGGCTGTCATATAGCTTCTGACCTTAACTGATTTGAAGTGTTATCATGTACATGTATTGTCTTGGTATAAATGATGGGGCTACAGCGAATATTCTGCTGAATACCATAGATTTGCTTATCAATTGCTTGACATTAAACCAGTTGAGTAATTCCCTTAGTGACTTAAGATAAGTGCGCCTCTGATCACGGCGGGAGTCATATGGGTGAGCACCATGGCCATGAGTCGAGAGGAATTCTTTGGAGTTTGAATAATTCGCTCTTGGAAACATGGATGTTCCGTTCATCATCCTCAAGCAATCCTTATTCAGGTACCTTCTGAGCAGGATGGACTACTCGACCCGAAGAAAGGTCATGCGCTGGTTCTCTTGACACGTGGTTCCATATGGTTGTGATGCATGTGCCTAGTGTGCCTCTATCAGACGGGTAGTCATGATGGGTATGTTGGGCTTCGTACTTCAGCATCACTTTGATCGCAGGCGCCGCTCTCTCACTCAATAATAATAATAATAATAATAATAATAATAATAATAATAATAATAATAATAATAATAATGATAATAATAAAGCAATTTATAAGTAAGAATTTTAAATTATAATTTTTTTTTTAATGGGGAATATAAGCGAAAAAAAGCAAAATTGATAAAAAAAATGTGGCTACTCCACCCTACCCTAAAAAATGTTTTAAAATGAAATCAAATACAACAGAATAAAAGTGCTGAATTCTTCAAGAATCAGCAGGAATTCTCACAGACTTTTAATATTATTGCGGTGTATTATCAGATGATTTTAGTTTAGTGAACCCTACAGACCTTTTTCGATCGCTGAAGTCTTTTGCACATTCTTTAGTAAAATTCTATAATAAAAAGAAAGAAAAAAAACAGTGACATTAAAGAAACGGATAAATAAATAGATAAATATATAAACAAATAAATAAAGGGAAAAAACAACAAAAACGGAGGGTTATTTGTATTTGGGTGTGAAAATGAGTTTTCCTGATGCGATTCTGAATGCTACCCTGTATAGCTCTTGTGTGATTTTGTTCGCTTATAGAAATATAAAGGCATGTATGCATGTCTGTCTGTGTGACCATGAATCTGTTGTTTTTATCTGTCTGTATGTACATATATATGAAAAGCTTACTGTTAACAAAAGTCGGGATGCATAGCGTTCAGTTACTCAACAAATGAAAAATACATTAAATAAACAACGAAAGTTAAAGAAACGTACACGTAAGACAGACACAGACGGTTCTAATTCTGCATCAGTTATCAACCGAACGTTAATACTCAGTTTCATGCTCTTTAATGATAAGACTGAGAACTTCACTCATCGACGGCAACCGCGAAATTTGCGAAGAATTGTGGGTCTTCGAGCGAAAAAAAAAAACGACACAGAGTGGACGTAGGAAAGTAAACAAAAGGAATTTAAGACTGGCAAAAACGGAATAAACGTGGACGAAAAAAATCCAAAAAGACATGTATGATGGGTAACGTTTGGAAGGAATCCTGAATGGATGTAGAAAAACGGTTTTTTCAAATAAGATATGTAGCAATCTTCTCTACATCTCTACCCGCAGTTGTCACATTCGGTTAAAATGTCTTACGGTTAAGTTGGCTCTTATGAATTTCCCTGAAGAGAAGATTACATCTTTATCAACATCACTCATTTCTTTGGAAGGAACCATTTGTAATCTTCGAAACATATGTCGGAAATAAAAGAATTCATTTAACATATGCGTATTACTCCATTTATTAAATTTTATATTTATTCAAAATACCCCAAATTAAC
>NC_068997.1:52027962-52030366 GCF_001194135.2 Octopus bimaculoides | reverse complement strand
TATATATATATATATATATATATATATATATATATATATATGGCTAAGAGTGTACATAACATGTATATATTTTCTCGGTCGAGATCCACATCACGCATGAGGTCCACATAAAATTGTACTCTTAAAGTTTATGTACATTAAATCGTCTATTTTTCTACAATACTCAACAGATAACAATTTTTCTTATAGAATTCCTAATGATATTCAATTATAAAACTAAAATGGGATTTTTTATAACATCGAATGTCTATCAGGGTCCAGTAGAGTAAAACAGGGACCCAAAGAGTAAAAGGAATCCACAGGGGAAAATGGTTGACAACCACTGGTATATATGCAAATATATGCACACATTAATGTACACACACACACACACACATATATGCACATACATATATAGGCATGAACATATATATATATATGCACATATATACGTATATATGCATATAAACATACATTCATACATATTCATACACGTGTGTATGTTTGTGTATGAGTGTATATAGGTATATATGTGTATATACACAGGCATATCGAATGTATGTATTCATCAATAAATGTATACACACACGGACATCGCCAAGATAGATCGCTGACCACTACATTTATATATATATTTTTCCTTGTTTCTCTCCTTATTTCTTTCTGTGTTCCTTTCAGTTGAAGAGCGTAGGCTCGAAACGTCAAAGACTTTCTCTATTCCCGAGCGTTAAACTAATACATCCATTTGCTGTTTACACCACCTGTCTTCGTCTGTTGTTTTTTTTCGTAAATTCTCCCGGTAGCAGCAATAGGCCTCAGTCAAAGAACCACGTATATACACACACAAACACACACACACACACACACACATACAGACACACACACACACACACATATATATATATATATATATATATATATATATGTATATATAATGATATATCAGTATCATGTATATAGAGCGCGTGCGCAGGCACACACATACGCGCGCGTGCATACACGCACACACACACGTAAGAAGAAGCCCTTAAATCAATTGCAATGATAGAAAGACAGACATTTGCAGTCAAAAGTTTCCCACGGAACGGCATACTTGGTATTGGGTAATACAACACTATTACAGAGAGAGAGAGAGAGAGAGGGAGAGAGAAGGAGAGCGAGAGAGAGAAGGAGAGAGAGAGAGAGACGGTAAGAGAGGGAAGGGAGAAGGTGAGAGCGGAGAGGGAGAGAGAGGAGGAGGGAGAAATGGAAAAAGAGACTGCGAGGAAGAGAGGGAGGGTTTTACTTAATAGAGAGAATGTGAGAGAGGCAGAGAGAAGCAAACAGAGACAGAGAGTGTGTGAGAGTGAGGGGGGGAAAGGTAGATTGAAAATGAATGCGTGATAGGGAGAGAATGGAAGATTAGTGAGAAAGAAGATGGGAAAAGAGAGACAAAGAGAAGAGAGTGATAGTGAGAGATAGAAGTATTGAGAACGCATGATGAAGAGAGAGAGAGAGAGAGAGAGAGAGAGAGAGAGAGAGAGAGAGAGAAAGGAGACGGTAGGAAAAAGAAAGAAAATGATTGAGCAATAAAGAGGGAGAGGAGAATGTGAGAGGGAGAAAGAAAGAAAGAAAAAAGAAAGAAGGAAAGAAAGAAAGAAAGAAAGAAAGAGAATATGAAAAATAACGAAGAGAGTGATAGTAAGAGATAGAAGTACTGAGATGGAATGATGAAGAAAGAGAGAGAGAGAGAGAGAGAGAGAGAGGAGACGGTAGGAAAAAGAAAGAAAATGATAGAGTAACAAAGAGGGAGAAAGAAAGAGAGAGAATAAGAAAAAGAATAAGAAAAATAACGAGTGACCGTCTTTTAAGAATCAGGCCGCGTGCTGGAGGCATCGTCTGCGCTTCGGACAAAAAATTGCGTAACGATATATCTTCCAGGTTTTTATATTCTGAGTTCAAATTCCGCCGAGGTCGACTTTGCATTTCGTCCCTTCGAGGCCGATAAACAAAAGTACCGGTTAGGCACTGGGTGGATGTGAGCCGACTTTCCCCTTCCCATTCAAAATTACTGGTCTTGAAGTCTGCAAATGGCTAGCGACCCATCCAGGGGAAGTGGGAGGGATTGTTGTAATCTGGTTCACTTATACGCCATGGAAACCGAGTAACTAACCTTAAGAACACCCGAAGAATAAAAAAGGAAAGAAAATCAACAAAGAGAATTTCAGAATTTGAAATTAATAGTAACACAGAACGAATGAGCGATAGAATGAGAGAATTATAGAATAGCAGGATGACAGATGCATAGAATATATAAATGATGCCTTGTCAACCGAATGAAAAAAGAGAGAGGCAGATTAAAAGAGAGATTAAAATTACGACAAACTAATCAAGAGAGAGAGAGAGAGAGAGAGAGAGAGAGAGAGAGAGAGAGAGAGAGAGAGAG
>NC_068997.1:52025272-52027716 GCF_001194135.2 Octopus bimaculoides | reverse complement strand
ATATATATAGATAGATAGATAGATAGATAGATAGATAGATATGTATACATATATATACATATATGAAACGAAAGTCAGAAACGTTAATTATAGCTGGCCAGGAACAAGCTCTTGGAAAAAAAGATCTGATAAAGACAAAGATCGATGAAATGCCGAATTTGCAGGAAAGGCCACGAAAGTATCAATCACTTTTTGAAATGTGTGTGCAGAATAGCTGCACAAAAAGGGATATAAGCAGACATGACAGTGCAGGAAAGAGAATGCATTGGAATGTTAGTGGAGAATGTGACTTCAAAGCAACAGAAAAAATGCTATCTAAAATATTGAAAGAGATTGGAATTAAAACTTGCGTTGTCAACTTGCAGAAAAATGCCACTCTACAAGAATCCCAAGGAAGATTCTTCAGATTTTAAAAGCTTTGGTGTCACCAAACCTCAAAATAAAATACCTGCTAAATAAATTAACATACACTAGCGTAATAATAATAATAATAATAATAACAATAACAATCTTTTCTACTATAGGTACAAAGCCGTAAATTTGGTGGGGAGGGGTAAGTCGATTACACCGACCTCAGTGCGTAACTGGATGAAAGGCAAAATCGACTACGGCAGAATTTGAACTCAGAACGTAATGGCACACGAAATGTCACTAAGCTTTTAGCCCGTAGTGCTAACGATTCTGCCAGCTCGCAGCCTTAATAATAATAATAATAATAATAATAATAATAATAATAATAATAATAATAATAATAATAATAATAATAATAATAATAATAATAACAAAAACAACAACAACAATAAATGCCCTGATGCAGTACCAAGCAGTGGTTCTCATGGCTTCTGATCTTAATTGATTGGAAGTGTTATCATGTAACACTGTTTTGTCTTGGTATAAAAAGATGGGCGACAACAAATATTCAGCTCAATGCCACAAATCTGCTTGTCAGTTGTTTGACCTTAACCAGTTGAGCATGTCCCTTGGTGGCTGACAATATGTGCATCTCTGATCACGAGCAGAAGTAGTTGGGGAGTGTCATCGCCATGTATTGAGAGGAATTCTTTGGGGTGTGGATAATTCACCTTTGGAAACATGGGTGTTTCATTCAACATCCTTAAAAGCGCTTTATGTAAGGACCTTTTGAGCATGATGGGTTATTCGACCCGAAAAAATATCTGACTGGGCTCCACCTGCAAGGTAATACACAGTTTATCTTGATATAAGATTATCATGCCGTGCACATATGGATGTGATGCATGTGCGAAATGTACCTGTATCCGGGTAGTCATGATGGGTATACTGGTATATTTTACCCCGGTGTCAATATGATGGCATGCGCTGCTCTCTCACCCAATAATAAAAATAACAAAAACAACAATAATGACAACAATGTTGGCTTCCAATTTAGGTACTTTTCTAGCAATTTTTGTTGCGAAAAGATCAGTCGATGTCAACGACCCCTAGGCCGTGACTGGTAATTTATCGCTATTTTATCAATCCCGCGTGGAGGCGCAATGGCCCAGAAGTTAGGGCAGCGGACTCGCGGTCATAGGATCGCAGTTTCGATTCCCAGACCGGGCATTGTGAGTGTTTATAGAGCGAAAACACCTAAAGCTACACGAGGCTCCGGCAGGGGATGGTGGCGAACCCTGCTGTACTCTTTCACCGCAACTTTCTCTCACTCTTACTTCCTGTTTCTGTTGTGCCTGTAATTCAAAGGGTCAGCCTTGTCACACTGTGTCACGCTGAATATCCCAGAGAACTACGTTAAGGGTACACGTGTCTGTGGAGTGCTCAGCCACTTACACGTTAATTTCACGAGCAGGCTGTTCCGTTGATCGGATCAACTGGAACCCTCGATGTCGTAAGCGACGGAGTGTCAACAACAATATCAATCCCGCAAGAATGAAATGTAAAGTTATTTCAAGAGAAGCCGAAAAAGGTTTGCAGATAAATGTAATGTTGGAAAGAAAGTGATGAAAGGTCGTGGCATTGATGCCTTTCTGAAGATTATAATCGATCAAAGTACCACAGTAAATTTAAGACGCTAGGGATATACAACGATAACATCAGTATGTACTGTAATTCATTCCCATGCTACAGCATCCCACATCGTGGAGTACATGTGGCGACCACATTATACTGAGCCCATTATAATCAACTTTCATCATGTCACGCTAGCTGTGCCATAAGCCACACCCACTGACATAATCGGACACGCCCCCCCCCCACGTCTATGAGAGTTCTGTACGTATCATTTCTGTGTCGATTATCTTTTGTTTCGTTTACAATTGACAACAGGAGATTGGTTACTCAAATATATTACCAGCTGTGTGTCTGACATTTTTAATGCATCAACATGTTATTTTGTACACATACATATAAATGTATATATGTGTATATGTATGTATATATATATATATATATATGCATACATATATATA
>NC_068997.1:52017994-52023175 GCF_001194135.2 Octopus bimaculoides | reverse complement strand
TTATGTTTTATTTATATTCCTGCAGAACCAATGTGAGGTATAGAATATGGAATATACAATATGTAATATAATATACAATATATAATATAAAATAAAATAAAATAAAAATGGATGGCACCATGAAAGAAAGTATTGAATATAGATGAAATATTGAGTGTTCAATATAAAGGATCAAATATATAAATATATATATATAAAGGCGACTCGAGTTTCAGGGCTATTTCCCTTCGTCATGGCCGGTATGACAGACTATATATATATGTATATATATATATATATATATATATATATTGGAAATAATACGTCTGGAAGCTCTGCACATGCGGCTATAACCAAGAGCAACCTTCGAGTTTTCCAATTCAAAAGAGCTTTTCATCACTACATTTACATTCTACCATTTATAGCTGTACTTGATGTGCTTTGAGGATAGTTATTCTTCAAATGAATTGTTTCGCGTTCTCTCGGATTGTCATAAAATTCATGCGACATCAGCTGCGGTCATTTCATGATGTTGAACCGTTAATCCTTCACCATTTTTTCTCTTATTGCTTTTCTTTTTTTTCGTTCTTTCTCGGTTTTTTGTTTTTTTTTTTTGTTTCTCTCAATCTTTTCTGTCGAAGAGTGTAAGCTGGAAACATCAACGACTTTGCCATTATTCATGTGCGTTAAACTAATACACCTGCTTCTTGTCCATTCAACTCTCTTCGTCTTTTGTTTCCTGTAAACTATATATACATATATAATTTTTTTTCTCCGTGTTTTTCTCCTTGTCTCCGTATTCTTTCTGTTGAAGAGCGTAGCTCGAAACGTCAAAGACTTTCCGTATTCCCGAGCGTCATACTAATACATCCTTTTGTTATTTACACCACCTGTCCTCGTCTGTTGTTGTTTTTTCGTACATTCTCCCATATATATATATATACATAAATTCCAACTATATATATATATATATATATATATATATATATATATATATATATATATATATATATATATATATATATACATACGTACGTACATACATACATACATATATAAATACATACATACATACATATATAATTCATACAATCATACATACATATATACATACATACATACATACATACATACATACATACATACATACATACATATGGCAAGATGGACTTTCGTGTCAATCTTGTCGCGAATCCGCACAGCTTTTCAATCAAATGATCGCCGACTCAAGTATTGCATTAGCATGCAAAATGACTGGGTAATACGCAGATGCATCATGTATTCTTAACAAAATTCCTGCAATTAGTTCCATTTTCGTCAGTAGGAAGACAATTTAGATCTTGTCTAATGGAAAACTGTGGGCTGTTGGTATATGTAATATTAATTACTAATGAAATAGTATTAACAGTCGGTGATATAATATTAACCAGTAGAAAGTCCATTAGTACATCAGAATGACAGTGTATTTTTGTCGTTTAGCAATATGGTTTAATTTTGGCAGATGTGAAATTTCTCGACGACACAAATAATAAACTATGCGTTCCGAATGCTTCCTCGAAAATGATTTAGTTTATACCATTTGAAGCGATTCCATTCTCTCGGCGTTTCCAAGGTGAAATGGGAGTCGAAATTAGAGTTTTCCCTGAAATTAGAGTTTTCACCTGAATGAGTTCACATGTTGGGTAAACCTTGTCTTGAAATTATCATCTGTAAATCAGGTGTAGTGCATTACAAAACCATCTGGACTACTGCTTTGAGCGGAAGAGTCCTCTTAGTGAGTTCGTGGTTTAACTTAGGAAATTACAAGTGGGTGTTTGTGCGAATGTTGTGTGGTGTGTGTATTTTTTGCGTCAATTCAGAAATATTATGACTACTTTCATACCGCAATATCTCCAGATGAAGATTCTGTCTTGTATATGAACCCTGTCAGGGGCTACTGTGTCTTCTACAGTTGGTCGATGCTTTATTGATTTTGGAATATGAGTGGACGCTCATATTCAATCTGGAATCACAATCTGCATTTGGAAGGGACACCCACACTCTAGTGAGGACACACAACTTTGAACTTGGAGGGAAAGGTCCGAAGAAGAGGAAGAGAAAGAGAGAGAGAGAGAGAGAGAGAGAGAGAGAGAGAGAGAGAGAGAGAGAGAGAGAGAGAGAGAGGGTGAGTAAAAGAGAGTGAGAGAGAAAGAGAAGGACAGATAAAAGGTGGAGAAAAATAAGATAAAGAAAGGCGAGTAAGTCTAAAAGAGCTATTTATTCTGCCCTCTTAAATACTCACATGTGTTCAGGTATTCTGATACAGTAGAGAGCAACAAATGGAAGAGATACAGGTGTGTTAGAGTGGCTAGATGGCTTAGGAAAGGATGGCATGCAGCTTCCTAGTTGAGAGGAAAAAGACGTTGGAGTAAGGGTAGAAGATGAAGACGATTGGGTGCAGCAGGTCTATGAGTCAGCTGTGTGTTGCTGAATGAATGGTCACCTGATGAGGGTAGCCATACTTTTAGTGGTTGGTTGGCAGGTAGATGGACCATTTGTGTTATTTCACATCGATATACATCTGTCACCGAAAATATGTCACGCTGTTGACGGCACGTGTCGTTAAGTGGACACGAGTTAGTTGAAGATTGAATTCCTAGCGATGGACGTTCGGTTTCCAGATAATTCTACGAACTACTCACTGTTGCACGTGCACTACAAATAAACTCGTACACACACAGACGCTCACGAGCGCAAACACGCACGCACGCACGCACGCACACATATACACATACAAATAGAGATATAGAAAGCTTAATACGAAGATGCATACGTATTTACGAACCGCCATAAATACATACATACATACATACATACATTCAAACATTCATACGTAAACGCATACACACAACATACACAGATATACATATACATGCATGAAGACTCACATATTCATGGATACATGTGAGTGTGTACATACGTAAATCAATCTCTGTCTGTCTGTCTCTCTGTCTCTCTCTCTACATATATATATATATATATATGTATGTTTGTATGCATACATATAGATATATACCTATATACACACGTACACATGTATCCATATATAGACACATACATAAATATATACATACGCATATATGTATATATAAACATGCATATATATAAATATACATATACACACATACATATATATGTATATATATATATATGTGTGTGCGTGTGTGCGTGTATGTGTGTGCGTGGATATATATTTACTATCTCTCTTTCTCTCTCTATATATATATGTATATATATATATATATATATATATATATATATATATATATATATATATATATATAGAGAGAGAGAGAGAGAGAGAGAGAGAGAGAGAGAGAGAGAAGGGGAAAGATATATATATATATATAATAGATATATATCCACGTACACACACACAAACATACACACATATTTGCATACAAATACACAGATACACTCATAAACAAATGTGCACAAACACATCTCTCACAATATTAAAGACACGAGAGTGTTTCATTTTGTTCCCTAAAATTTTCCCTAGTCACTCAGCCCCTGTACACCGTTGTATCGCTCCCACTGGACCAAATACAATGGAGGTGAGTGTATATATAATGCGCAATATTTGCTTTTCATCAACGTTTTGTTTTTGTACGACTCATTTCCACGCTTTATTGTTCTGCCTTTAAGCACACACACCCACACACACACACGCACACACACACACACACACACACACACACACACACACATGTGTATATTCTTTTATTCTTTTATTTGTTTCAGTCACTGACTGCGGCCATGCTGCAGCATCGCCTTTGGTTGAACAAATCGATCCCGGGACTTATTCTTTGTAAGCCTACTACTCATTCTAGCGGTCTGTTTTGCTGAACCGTTAAGATACGGGGACGCAAACACACCAACATCGGTTCTCAAGCGATGCTGGTGGGAGGGGAACACAGACACACAAATACATACATACATATATATACACAGCAGAAATGTCGCGAGCAGCTTTTGCGGCCTTAGAACCTTGATTAAAAGCACAAAGGAGGTGTCGAAAATGCTCGCTTTTCTTAACTCGACATTCCATTTTAATGATGTGAAAATAAACAAAAATTAACAAAAATTAACTAAAAAGAGTCTAAATTAATTCAAAAATAGAATTCTCGGAAAAAACAGATTCCAAAATGCTGAGCGGAATTTCGGCCGACTTCAGGTTCTGTGTTCAAGTTCCGCCTAGGCCGACTTTGCCTTTCATCCTTTCGACGAGGGTGGGGTACCAGTTGAGCACTGGGGTTGAGGTAATCTACTTAGCCCCCCTGCCACCTACAAACAAAAAAAAGATAAATAAATTGCTGACCTGGTACCAAAGTTTGAACATTTTTCCTTTATTCCTCTTTTTGGAGATATTCCAGACGCTTTTAGTTGGACATTTTGTCGTTTGCAGGTAGTGACTAAAATTTTATATTCTCTCGGATAGTCGCCATATATGTTCCACTTCCGGGTGTTCTGCACCACACGGCAAAAAAGGCGGGAAAATTATAACATGGACGATATTTCATCAAATTGCGCATGTATCATTATATGATTTGCTACAAATAACAGCTAAGTCTCGTATGATATTAAATCCAGTAGTAAAAAAATACATAATGGACACATTGGGTGGTGTAGTCCAAGATATATTGTATTAGCAAATATATTAAGATCTTGGCAGGAGTGGACAAAAACTTAGGGAGCCGCAGTCTACTCAAGGTCTGTTCAAATACTTAAGAATAGATCAAGACCACATGAACATAATCATCATTATCAACATCGTCCACAATAACAACAACTACAACAATAATAAGTACAACAACCACAGCTACAACAAGAACAATAACAATTAGCACATACATATACACACAAGAATACCAGCACAAAGTGTAGATAATATTAAAAAAATAACAAAATGGAAAATTAAAATAAATAATAATATCAATATCAATAAAGAAGATACAAAGAAAAAAAAGGGGGCGGGGAACTAAAAAAAAAAAACCAAGTTGAAATTTCATGGCTGACGTTCTTTACAATGGCGGTAAAATAAAATATAACAACCGTGATTTGATAGATAAGGTAAGTGTATATATGTGTATGCACTGTGCATACATACATACGGACTTACATACATACATACATACATACATACATACATACGTACATACA
>NC_068997.1:52015343-52017272 GCF_001194135.2 Octopus bimaculoides | reverse complement strand
TATATATATATATATATATATATATATATATATATATATATACATATATATGTGTGTGTGTGTGTGTGTGTGTGTGTGTATATACACACACATATTGATACATACAAATATTCAGACGCAATGAGATCCATACGTAGATATCATTAAAAATAGGCCATCAGGTGGATGAATTGAGAATCTACACCTGCATGCCGTGTTGTACCAAGTCAGCATTTATAGTTGCAGTTGCACATTTTCTACTGCTGCACATCCTCCCCCTCCCTCTCCCCTTCCTCCTCCTCCTCCAACTTGTCCTACTGCTATTACGAATACTTATTACTACCAATAGTATCGATTAGTAAAAATGCTTGCTAAACTAGATGCAAGATAATAGCAACTAATAGATAGTAATGATATAGATACTGAAAAGGGAGGAAATAAAATTTGATGCTGATGAAGATGTATTGTTAGTCAAAGCTACATTTTCAACTGACTTCCTATCTAGCAAATAATCTACCTTTCATCCTACCTACCTACCTACCAACCTACCTACCTACCTACCTACCTACCTGGGTATCTAACTATTTACTTATTTATCTACCTAGGTACATTGCTACCAGTCTACCTTCCTCTTTATCCACCAAACTATATACTTACCCACTTCCTAATCCGTCCATCCATCCGTCTGTTTGTCTACCTATCTATTTGTCCACCTACCTACCTACCTACCTACCTACCTACCTACTTACCTACCTACTCATCTATCTATCTCCCCCCTCTTGCCTCTCTCCCTATCTATCTATCTATCTATCTATCTATCTATCTATCTATCTATCTATCTATCTATCTATCTATCTACCTACCTACCTACCTACCTACCTACCTACCTACCTACCTACCTACCTACTTACATATCTATCTCACTATCTCCCTATCTCTCCCTATCTCTCCCTATCTCTCCCTATCTCTCCCTCTCTTTCCCTCTCTCTCGCTTTCTCCCTCTCTCTATCTATCTATAATATAGCATATTCATTTACACAAACTTTCCTCTGTATCTATAGATGTTGGTGTACAGATGTTGAAATGCAAAGGTTGATGTATATATGCAAGTCCATATCTTTTGGAGTCCATATCTCTTGGAGTGTATATGTGTAGACGTTGATAACGTGTAATAAGTTAAATATTCCTATTTAACTAAATACATACATAGGATGTAATGGTTATGTGGTCAGAATACAAGATGATTGGCTCCCTAAGTAATTTCTGTATGGTGAGTGAGCCGTGTCTAAAAGGCCAGCGTACAATCCGAAATTTAATTGTTAGGACTGCATCAAGAATACACCGGAGAAGGTCAAAATCTTTGAAAATGGATGGAAGAACATCGCCGTAGATCGTTATGAAAATATACGAAGACCCTTCAGTCATTGAATATGCAACTTCATTAGCCAACTGGTCTTGCAGATTCCAAATGTGTCCATCAGGAGAATTTAATATCTTATCAAACAATTGTTCTTGTATACAATAAAGTAAGAAGTTAGAAATAAGTTTCAAAGTGCCGACAGGAAGATCGTTAGCACGAGACAATTTGAAACAGAGTCGGGTTAAATTAAAGTATAAAGTCTGAACAGATCACCAAGTGCCGACGTGGAGACCGTTAACATATGGAATAATTTGGAAAACGGTTTGGGTTAAATGTCTGCATCTATGAACATCAATCGCCACCGAAAATATATTTTATTAAGAAATCTACCAGTATGCCACTTATGAATACCAAATATCAAAACCTGCTTCAAAAAATATCTGATAACAATACTTTTAATCTTGTTATATACATATATATATATATATATGTATATATATATGTATATATATATATATGTATGTATATATATGCATCTTTAAAAAGCTGCCTAACTGTACTTACTCTTCCATTTGACTCTTTTATTCTTT
>NC_068997.1:52014410-52015016 GCF_001194135.2 Octopus bimaculoides | reverse complement strand
ATATATATATATATATATATATATACGTATGTAAATACACTGTATATATGTATATCTATTTACACTGAAAAACTTCTGTACCTGATTGTGTAAATATTGTTCTTTATGCCATTGATCGGTCGATGATGGAAACACCATTCTGCTATCAAATTAATCTTGTCTCTTCGCTAATTTTGGTTTGTATCTTCTTGGAAATCATTAAGGACAATAATTAATCCCCCCTCTTTCTTTGTGATTGATAGGCGGATAAGAATTAAGCTTATGGTTTTCCAGTGTGAAGTATGGTTGTTAATTTCTTGGGTGATCCGTTTTCTCTTCAATCACAAAACTTGCCAATTCTTATGCTTTCCTGTTGATTATGCTGTGTATGTAGAAGTTTGCATTTTTATGCTATTTCTTTATGCCATTCCATGACTCTTCGAAATATATTCTTTTACTTGTTTCAGTCATTTGACTTCGGCCATGCTGGAGCACAGCCTTTAGTCGAACAAATCAACCCCAGGACTTATTCTTTGTAACCCTATTACTTATTCTATCGGTCCTTTGGCCGAACCAAAGATAGACAAAACTGAAATCCCGTCATATATATAATATGAATAATATATA
>NC_068997.1:52012016-52013748 GCF_001194135.2 Octopus bimaculoides | reverse complement strand
TCGGCAAAAGAGACCGATAGAATAAGTACTAGGCTTACAAAAGAATAAGTCCTGGGGGTCGATTTGTTCGACTAAAGGCGGTGCTCCAGCATGGCCGAAGTCAAATGACTGAAACGAGGAAAAGAATAACAGAATATGGTTATGTAGGAGGTCGGGTGGTTGTTTTAGAACCTGTTGTGTGACATGTGCGATATTCGCTCCCTCTCTCAACGTACTGTGTTCAAATCCCAACGTGGTCATCTTTACTTTTCGGTGTTACAGGGTCCATAAATACAGTACTAGTCAAGTAGGCCAGTCAAATCTTCATTTTCTCTTTCTTCCCCCACAACAGCCATTTTGACGAAATAGGTTGAAAGAGGTATAAATTGGGAAAGACACGCCATATGTCACTCTAGCGCCGCAACGACTCCATCACAAGTGAAGGACCTAAGGCATGGAAAAAGCGAATGTATGTATGTATGTATGTATGTATGTATGTGTGTGTGTGTGTGTGTGTGTGTGTGTATGTGAACAAGCATGTCAGCATATATAAACATAGGTGTCTGTGTGTATACATTGTGTGTGTGCATATATATATATATATATATATATATATATATATATATATATATATATATATACTAGTTAGGTTAGATATATGCGTGTGCGGTTGTGTATGTACACACACGCGCCCGCGCATACACACATGTGTGTGTATATGTATGAAAAAAGAGATGACAAAGGAATAAACGATTACCTTATGAACTTCATTGGCTTACGGCTGTTTCCGCTATTGGACGTAGTGGACTCATAACTGAGAACCTGAATAACATCTTATATCTTCATCGAAGCTCAAAGTACACACACACGCACACACACACACACACACACACACACAGACACACACACGCGCGCACACACACACACATACACACACACATGTATGCATTAAAAAGTTCGTGCGTGCGTGCGTGCCGGTGTCTGAGTCTATGTGAACTAACATTTATATAACTCCACAACCACAAGCAATACTTCAACTATAACAGGCAATCTATAGCAGTGTACAACCAGAAACGGTTATATGGGTACACACACACACACTTACTCACACACACACAAACAGGTACACACACACACAGATACAAACATACATAAACACATACACACACGCACAAATCGTAGTATTGTCATTTTTGGTGTTACGTAATTGTCAAAAGTGAACGTGCGTCTGTGCATACGTGTGTGACAGCGAGAGCACTTATATGTGCATACGTGTGTGACAGCGAGAGCACTTATATGTGCATACGTGTGTGACAGCGAGAGCACTTATATGTGCATAAATTTGCGTGCAAGCGTATGTATGTTTTAGAAAACAGGTGTTAATAACATTATGTATATATTCATGTATGCATATACATATACATATATATATATATATGCATTGGTGTGCACATGTGGTTGTGTGTTCAGGTCCATATGTGCATTTTGCTGTAATCTCGTGAAGACGTTTCTGCTGAAGGGCCGATTATTGCATTTGTGTTTGTGTGTGTGTGTGCGCGCGTGTGCGCGTGTGCGTATATTTGTAACTGTTTGTAGAGTATTGAATAACATATCATATGTATATACATTGTTGTATAGATTTGTATATGTGGCCATGAACCTTCTGTGTGTGTAATGCAGGAATACACACACACATATATATATATACATACACACACACACACACACACACACACACACACACACACACACA
>NC_068997.1:52010502-52011623 GCF_001194135.2 Octopus bimaculoides | reverse complement strand
TATATATATATATATATATATATATATATATGTATGTATATATATATATATCATATTATATCTACAGAGTACAATGGGTAAGTTGTAGCCTTTTTATATTTTTTATTTCGCACATGCAGCACATTGTTCGTTTTTGGTTTTGTTGAAAAGCACACTGGTTGTTTTGATTTCGTCGACTACACATTATAGTAGGGTCAGTTGGACACCGACTGTGCGATAAAACAGCACCATGATGCAATTCACTCTGCCAAAAATTTGGAAACAACATGTACAGCTTGGCACTCGTGCCAGAAGCTCCACTACAAACATTTCAGAGTATTTGGGTATCAATTTGAGAACAGATTGTCCCCAAAACATGTACCGAGAGTGATAAATATCAAATACCCAGTCAAGACATTGTGTTTGGTGTCATCACTAGTGATGGCGACGTTATGCCTCCATTCATCTTCCCACATTGTCTCAGACTCAACACGGAGGCATACATCAAGTGCCTGGAGGAGGTAGTGCTGCTCTGGGTCAAGAGGGTCGATGCTGGAATACTCTTTCTCTAGCACCATGCCACACAAGCAGAAAAACTCTGTCATGGCTGTCAGACAATTTCTCCGACGTCATCACTTCTAACATCTGGCCACCAAAGTCCTCAGACTGCCACCCCCTTTATTATGTATAGGGCGCAGTTTCGCGAGAGACTAGCAGAACATCTTGTAACACCAAAGATGAATACAAGGCAAGGATTATCACAGCATTCACTAACTTATACAAAGAGACTGTCCAGAGGAGTTGCAGGAGATTCTGAAGTCGTCCGGAGGCCGCGGTTGAAGCCAATGGCGATTTTATTGAATAAATTTACTCCTTAGTATTTCAAGATATATGCGATTTTGGTAAATATAATCTGTAAATATAATCCTTTTTGCGTAATTTCGACGACAATTATACACACCGCACCTTGTACATGTATGTATGGGTACACACACACACACACACACACACACACACACATATGCGTGTATGCATGTGTTTGAGTGGGAGTATGAGAGTGAGCGAGTGTGGTTTGTGCACGTAGGTTTACGAGTTAATGAGTGCGTCTATCTATCTATCTATCTATCTATCTATCTATCTAT
>NC_068997.1:52006640-52009140 GCF_001194135.2 Octopus bimaculoides | reverse complement strand
TTGAATCAACATGGCACGATGCGTTCGTAACAGCTTTTCACTTACGCACACTCTCTCATACACACTTGCACACACACACACACACACACACACACACACACACACACACACACACACACACACACACACACACACACACACACACACACACACACATATATAGAAAGAGACACAAGAGCACATGCACATAGATGTACATACGCACACACACACATATAGTCTTTTATTCTTTTACTTGTTTCAGTCATTTGACTGCGGCCATGCTGGAGCACCGCCTTTAGTCGAGCAAATCGACCCCAGGACTTATTCTTTGTGAGCCTAGTACTTATCCTATCGATTTATTTTGCCGAACCGCTAGCTTACAGGGACGTAAACACACCTGCATCGGTTGTCAAGCTATGTTGAAGGACAAACACACAAACATACACACACACACGACGGGCTTCTTTCAGTTTCCTCGTACCAAATCCACTCACAAGACTTTGGTCCACCCGAGGTTGTAGTAGAAGAAACCTGGTCAAAGTGCCACGCAGTGGGACTGAACCGGGAATCATGTGGTTGGTAAACAAGCTACTTTCCACACAGCCATACCTGCACCTATACACACACACACACACACACACACACACACACACACACACACACACACACACACACACACATATATATATATATATACACATATTAATTCACATATATATACACACCATGTACAAATATAGACACATAACACATAAGCACACACTCACACTTATATACATACACACACACACACGCATACATACATGCACATGCACATGTAGTTATATATATATTATGTGTGAGTATGCGTGTGTGTGTGACGCGTGCTAGCACATTCTAACGCACGCGCGCACTCGTACACACACACACACACACATGCTCACACACTTATACGCACACCCATACGCGTATGATGTGACCACTTGACAGAGTCTTTAAGGAATCTCTAATCGTTCCAACTCTCAATGCTCTGCGTTCAAATCCTACCGAAGTTAACTTTGCATTTTATATGGTCGGGGATCGATAAATAAAGTGGCATTCCTGTAATAGACTTGATGCTTCTCCCCCAATTTTTCTATCTGTGTGCCGTCGTCTTCTCGCAGAAAATCGGTGTTGGTCAAACAGGACTGGATGGGCATCAACAGGTGGAAAAAAAATTTGTAAGACATGCCTGATTTCATGAAGGCGTCCCTAAGATTCCACCAAAGAGTTAAAGGCACAATGAATGAAAATATGAGCATGTATACACACACACACACACACACACACACACACACACACACACACACATACACACATATACACGCTCTCGCTCTCTTTCTCATACACACGCACATACCGAAAGATGCACAAGAACACACACACATACAAGCATATATGTATATATTCCTACATACGGAATCACAGACAGACATTCTATCTGACATGGTTCAGCACAGTTTCCGTCTTCAAACTGTGGCTGATCTAAATAAAATGTAAATCGTATTCGCCCCATGGGATCGAAACCGGGAACTAGTATTTGCGAAGCGAATTTCTTATCCCGCTCCACATTTACGTCCACACACGCATCTGCAAGCATTGGGCACACATTCGTGTGTGTGTGCGTATGTGTGTATGTGTGTCTATCTGTCAGTTTGCCTAACCCTCTACATCTTTAATCTGTTTAAGTGACTAGGACCGCTGCCATGCTGGAGCACCACCTTACAGAATTTTAACTGAACGAATCGACCCCAGTGCATATTTTTTACGCCCGTTACTTATTTTATGGATATCTTTTGTCGAATCGCTAGGTTACTGGTTGTCAAGTGGTAGTAGCGAACACACACACACACGCACACACACACACACACACACACACACACACGCACATACGCGCGCGCGCGTGTATATACGCGGGTTTCTTTCAGTATCCGTCTACCAAATCCACTGACAAGGCTTTGGTCGGCCCGGGGCTATAATAGAAAACACTTGTGAAAGATGCCGCGCAATAGGACTGAACCCAGAACCATGTGGTTGGGAATAAAGCTACTTACTACACAGCTACGCTGTATATATCATGGTACTCCGTCGCTTTCGACGACGAGGGTTCCAGTTGATCCGATCAACTGAACAACCTGCTCGTGAAATTAACGTGCAAGTGGCGGAGTACTCCACAGACATGTGTAACCCTTAACGTAGTTCTCGGGGATATTCAGCGTGACACAGAGTGTGACAAAGCTGGCCCCTTTGAAATACGGGTACAAGAGAAACAGGAAGTAAGAGTGAGAGAAAGTTGTGGTGAAAGAGTACAGCAGGGTTCGCCTCCATCCCCTGCCGGAGCCTCGTGGAGCTTTAGGTGTTTTCGCTCAATAAACACTCACAACGCCCGGTCTGGGAATCGAAACCGCGATCCTATGACCGCGAGTCCGCTGCCCTAACCACTGGGCCATTGCGCCTCCACACGCACACACACACACACACACTCATACACACACACACA
>NC_068997.1:52005799-52006312 GCF_001194135.2 Octopus bimaculoides | reverse complement strand
GTGTGTGTGTGTGTGTGTGTGTGTGTGTGTGTGTGTGTGTGTGTGTGTGTGTGCATTATATGTGTGTGTACATGTGTACGCATGCGTGTGGTTGTGCGTGTGTGTATGCGTGTGTTCGTGCGTACGCCACTATTACGAATCTGTGTGTGTGTGTGTGTGTGTGTGAAATGTATGTGAGTGTTACGAATGTGTTCGTGTGTTTGCGCAACAAAGTTTCAATGTCATTGCGCGCGCGCGCACTGGCATGTGTGTGTGTTTCTGTGTGTCTGTGTGTGTATGAGTGCGCGTGTGGGCGTGTGGTGACGTGTGTGTGTGTGTGTGTGAGTACACGTGTAAGTGTGTGTGTGTGTGTACACGTGTTTTTTTGTGCTTACTAGACGCATACGAGCAACACACACCGAGAATGCACACGTATACACATACAGAAAGGGACACACACTCACACGCATACGTAAAAATATGTAAGTATATATTTATATATATATATATATATATATATATATATATATATAT
>NC_068997.1:52003954-52005517 GCF_001194135.2 Octopus bimaculoides | reverse complement strand
TATATATATATATATATATATATATATATATACATACACACTTGTATGTATGATTATAACTGACAATTACGTGTAGGTGTCAGCGTATATCCGAGCGCGAACATGTGAGAGTGTGTACGTGTGTGCATGCGCGCGTGTGTGTATGTGTGTGTGTGTGTGTGTGTGTGTGTGTTTGCACACGGGCACACACACACGCGCATACATATATGAATACATACTTACATACGTACGTACACACACTCATATCCACTCATGCACACACGCACACTTATATTTATATACAAACATGTACATACGTTCACAATTGTGTCTACGTGTTTTGTATATGTTAAAATGCATATACGTATACTTTATACATACATGTAGCATATATATATATATATATATATATGCACACGTACCCACGTGTACACATACACACCCACTCACACGCACAGAAGCACATACATACACACACATACACACACATATATAACTACATATGGGAACACATACTGTACAGTGTACGTGTGTGTTGATGTAATATACGTACGGGTGTGATAAAGCATAATCTATTTAACGCAACACGCACACACACACACACACACACACACACATACACACACACAAACGCACACACATCCATACATACACGTAATATAAATATATCCCAAGAGTCTGAAGCAGTCGTGTTCCCCCGAATTCCAACCAGGCTTCTTCATACTTCAATCTGATTGGTCAATAAGCCAAGTGACGTTTGATGACGTCCTAATTTCTTTTCTTTTTTTTTTACCTACTCTCTTCTCTATAGCGCTTGCTATTATTATTAGTATTATCATTTTTACTATTATTATTATTGTTATTATTATTGTTATTATTACTATTACTATTTTGTAGTGTTTCTGTACCAAATGGGCAACGTTCTCACTGTTGTATGTCACTCGACCTGGTGGCGTTTGCCGAGGTGGTTGCAGTTCCTATCTGCAAAGGCGACCACCTTGTTACGAATCTATAGTATATCTGTATATACACATACATATTATATACATTTATGTATATGTGTATATAGATATATGTATATATATATTTATACACAAACACACACATATATATGCTTACATATATATATATATATATTTATATTTCATTTTATTTATCTATATATATATGAAAATATAAATATATAAATATATAGATAGATATATATTCATAAGCACAGATATATTATATATCTTTACACATATATATTATATAATACTATATATATATATGTTTGTACATATATATATATATATATACATATATATATATATATATATACTCACACACACATATACACATTTATCACACTTGTTGGCGTGGAGTATATATTATAATCCAAGGGATTTACCTCGTTTTCTGTCGGCATCGGTGAATGCATTCTCGACTTCAGCATAGGATTCTAACAGTAACAAGGAACACAATTAGCAGTAATTCACACAGAGTGGCATACAAGCCACAGCTGCAAGCATTATCACAATCACTCGCGCATAAATACACATGCGTGCATAAATATATATATATATATATTTATATATATATATA
>NC_068997.1:52001092-52003462 GCF_001194135.2 Octopus bimaculoides | reverse complement strand
TATATATATATATATATATATATATATATATATATATTGCACGTGTATTTGTATAAGAAATTTGGCGTATAAAATGTGGGGTCGGGGTGGGGGTGGGAAAGAAGAGGGAAAGAAAGACGCTTAGCATGTAATTACGTAATCATACCGAGACATACTGACACACATACGTGCATGTCACACACGCGTACACACACGCGCGCACCTGCACATGTATGCATTATATGATTTACTTTCATATATATGTATATATATGCATACACATACACACATGCAGACACACACTCACACACATACACACACACATACATATTTCTGTACATACACATGTCTATTCGATTGGCTCTTGCAACTTGCAACTCAGTATTATATTTTTGCTTCTACAGCAAAACGGCTTGTGTATATATATGTGTGTATGTGTGTGTGTGTGTGTGCGTGTGTGGTCAGTGTGTGAGTTTGTGCGTGTGCGCTCGATTGTGTGAGAGAGAAAAAGTGAAAGAGATCCAGTCAGAGAGAATGAGAGGGATGAAAAAAATCGAAACTGAGAAAAAAGGAAAATAGAAATACTAAGCAAAACCGTATACAAGTTTCATATATATATATATATATATATATATATATATATATATATATATATATATATATATATATATGTATGTATGTATATACAAACGCACATAATGTTTGATCTGGAGCGGGGGTC
Organism: Octopus bimaculoides; assembly: GCF_001194135.2. NCBI lineage: Eukaryota > Metazoa > Mollusca > Cephalopoda > Octopoda > Octopodidae > Octopus > Octopus bimaculoides. The sequence continues at coordinate 52,002,762 of NC_068997.1, read as the reverse complement.
AGTGGTTATAAAGAAGGTTTTCAGTCGATTTTTCACCCTATATTACGTATGTTACTCGTATTCTTTTTTACATTTCTCCCTTGGAGATATCTTACATCGAATTTGAACCATTCACCAACTGGTACAAAATTAGCTTTCAAATATCGTTGATTAATTCTATGTATAATTGAAGTATATTTCTAGTATTGTTCTAAAACCATTTTTAAAGAATACCACCGTAATTTCTCGCCTCCTTGCTCTTCTAAATATTCGGTTCCAAGACGTGTAGCCCAGAACCCTCTGCATTCAGCTTAGGTTTCATCTAGTCCTTCACATGCCTACTGGCTCCACAACCACCTTGCGCCGCCTTCACTATGCAAACAGGCGTTTCTGTTCTACGATGTGGTAGCTTCAATGTGGTTGCTTGTGCTTCGAGGAATAGTAGCTAAAACTACCCTCAAATCGCGCCGTGTCGTCATAGCTGAGTGGAGGATGGGCGTTTCGTAATCTAGTTCCAGTCCTAGATAAGTCAGCGAAAAATTCGGGTGGATGGTCATCGGTGAATTGACTTTGAACAATAGGCTTGCTGGATCTAAGACGATCCAGGGGTTAAAGAACAACAACAACAACAACAACAGCAACAACAGGAATACCACCACCACCGCCACAAAAACAAACACATACCCCATACTCCAACACTTGCATAATGTGATCGGTTCTGCTCCACCCTGGGTACCCGGTTTAAATGATTGTCATAGAATGATTCCGTTACTTCGCGTTCGAATCCCAGCTGGAATTGATTCGGGTCTTCACTCTTCCTGTGTCGTATAGATACCAGTAATACACCGCGTCATCTAATTTAATTAATCAAAAGAAAAAATAATTACGCTTAGTTATTTGTGCTACTCGGTTCCAATTCACACATAGAATTATTTGCCTTCATTCACACCAGTTGACATCATAAGGAGAGGCATGACTACCACCGCTTCATATTAAGGTTATCCACACACACGTACATATATATTTGAATATGTATATTTGTTTATGTATACACACACTTGTATGCAGTGGGTGGGTCGTCATCGGTGTTTGACAATTAGGGGACAATTTAGAGCCCTACATGTGACAAGGAGTGATGTTTAAGGGTGTGTGTGTGTGTGTGTGTGAGAAACAACTGTTGACCAGTTGGCGACCACTCGGTGACCGCTGTCCGGATTAGTGCATAACGTGGAGATCAGTGGACAATAGTGTACAGTGGTGGACAGTTGGTCGTCTATCAGGGGAGCAGGCGGTGTTGCGTTCCAACCGTGACCATTTCATCTCCCCACCCCTATCAAGCACCATCTTATTCAACGTGTCTATTTTCTAAGTTAGTTAGGTTTGACTTGAGGGAAATTTGGTGGCTTTTTCTAACAGGTCTGACCATAACAATGCAGCTTTTGTGTGAAATGGTGTTGACCAAATTGGTGTCTACGATGGAAAAGTGAGTGACCAATGTGACTGAAGATACGTGGCCTAGTCGCAGTGTGATGCACTCACACAATCGCAAGGTCGTGGTTTCGATTCACGCACTGGCGATGCATCGTGTTCTTGAGTAAAACACATCATTTTCACGTAACTCCAGTTCATTCAGCTGTAAATGAGTAACCCTGAGAAGGATTAGCGTCCCGTCCCAGGGGAATATTGTACTC
>NC_068997.1:51993814-51995510 GCF_001194135.2 Octopus bimaculoides | reverse complement strand
GTGTGTGTGCATGTGTGTGTTATCTGTGTTTTCCACCCCACCACCTCATTGTTTGACAACTGGTTTTGGTGTTTACATCCCGACGACCTAGCGGTTCGGCAAAGAGTCAGAAAAGATTAAGTGCAAGGCTTAAAACGAAACAAAAACAAAAACAAACTCAGATAGATTCACTGGACAAAAAACAAGTTCTTCGAAGCGGTGCCCCATCATGGGCGCTGTCTAATGACTAAAGCAAGTAAAAGATAAATATACACACACACACACACACAGACGTGTGTGTGTCTGCGTGTAGTTGTACGCAAACACAAACGCAAATACAAGCACGCACGCGCACGCACACACGCGCACGCACACACACACACACACACACACCCTCATCTACCCAGGTATCTGGGATCGTCAGACACACCTTAGACACACCTGCCTCACCCATTCAGCATCTCAGACCCCACCATCAAAGCTCAGCCAATGAACACATGAATCCATGTTAATAAGTCAGCGTGTCTGTCGCATGGGGGCGCTGTTGGGCGACGATGCCGGCATTTGCTACGCTGTGGCTGTTGAATGAATTTTGGTCTGTTCGTCTACCTGAGGCAGGCGAGGGCGCCACTTACTACTTACTACTACTACTACTACTACTACTACTACTACTACTACTACTACTACTAGAACGGGTGATGATGATGCTGATGAGATAATAGTTACGATGACGAGAATATGATGTTGTCGATACGTTGTTTATGTTGGTTTTGTCGATGACGACGACGATGACAAAGATGATGATGATGATGATGATGATGATGATGAGCGTGGTGTTGATAATGATAGTAAGTGTGATGGTGATGATGGTGATGATGGTGATGATGGTGATGATGATGATGATGATTGTAATAGTTATGATAATGGTTGTGATGACGGCGATGATGATGATGACGATGATGATGATAACGATGATGATGATGATGATTACGTTAATCATGTTGATGACAGCGTTGGCAAAAGAATTGCTATTGTTGGTGGTGGTGTTTGTTTGTTGTTTGTTGTTGTTGCTGTTGTTGTTGCACTTGTTGTTTAGCGTCAGTTCTGTTGCGGTTGAGCAAGGACTTTCCACCCGTGACCACACAGTCTATTTATTTTGTACAACAAGCACTGCAATGTAGATGCTTTTCGTTTATTTAAGACCTTAAAGTATCATTTTTGAGGGAGATTGACTGCTATTTCTTGCCTTACATGCGACCACTCAGTTGTATTGCCGTTGGTCTTGATTATTATTGTTGTCATTGTTGTTGCTGTTGACAGTTGTATCACTAACCTACATATCTATATATTCACACACACACACACACACACACACACACACACACACACACACACAAACACACACACACACTCATACATATTTATGTGCGTGTGTATATATGTATACATTTATATATATATGTGTGTATGTGTATGTGTATATATATATATATATGTATGTATGTGTATATATATGTGTATTTGTGTGTTTGTATATATATATATATATATACGGTTTAGATATAGATTCAAGGCTTGAATATGGTACTTATGCGAAGGCACCCGAATATCACATCCCAAAAGGATGGGTGATTAAAATCAAACAATAAGCAACACGGATTTCAAAAGTGACTGCAATCACTTTTGAAATCCGTGTTGCTTATTGTTTGATATATAT
>NC_068997.1:51987865-51990299 GCF_001194135.2 Octopus bimaculoides | reverse complement strand
TATATATATATATATATATATATAGAGAGAGAGAGAGAGAGAGAGAGAGAGGTAGATCTATCTATCTATCTAGCTAGCTAGCTATCGATTTGTCTGTCTATCTCTCACTTTTTATACACACACACACACAAATACACAAATACACACAATATATTTACAGCGTAGTCCCTGGATACCGACACTGGAACATCTTCAGCACTGTACCAGTTCTCATCGCTGTTTCGGTTATTGAATTACGGTACCTCTTACCCCTACCTGCCCAGTACTACATTCGAAAACCATACACAACATTCTTCATGCTCTTCTCCTCCACAAATCCGACTCAGCAAGCCACTTCATATCACATCCAACCACACCCAAAGCCTGGATCCTGCTCATCGCAGTGAGCCCAGCAAATCCTCCACACCCAACCTCCTTCGCCCACGGTTCTGCTTTCCTCTCACTTATCTTGCGCATTATTTATGATATTGATATACGTGGTGAGTTGTATGTTGTTATGGTCTTGAAGTAACTATGGATGCCTGCCTGGTTGTGCTCGTGTCAGCTCTGTGAACAATTGAATAGTCATGAAGGAGTCTGCCTATTCGCTTGTGCGCTTAACTTATTGGTGTAAGTATTTATCTAATATCATTTGATGACAAGTTTTGATCCGAATATACATATATATCTACACACACACACACACACACGCACACACACACACACACACACACACACACACATCATTTCATTTGGGACACGCACACATAATTTCATTTGGGAGTTAACCCTGGAGTTACTCCTATTGAGCTTATCCACGCGTTCTGGCTATCAGACGGATGGTAGTCTGGAGAATGTTAGTTATGTCAAATACCTGTACAATTTATAACACACATAGTAACTTACTGCACCACACGGTAAAATTCTCTAAAATACCACAATGACATTTATACAAGAATATTTATTTCTTTATTGCTCACAGGGGGGTAAACGTAGAGGGGACAAATAAGGACAGACAAAGGGATTAAGTAAATTACATCGACCCCAGTGCGTAACTAGTACTTATCTAATCGACCATGAAAGGATGAAAGGCAAAGTCGACCTCGGAGGAATTTGAACTCAGAACGTAATGGTAGACGAAATGCCGCTAAGCATTTCGCCCGGCGTGCTAACGATTCTGCCAGCTCGCTGCCCTATTTATACAAGAATATTAACAAATAGAATCAGATAAAAAGTACCCATACTGCGTTTAAAAATAAAACTAACGGAATAACTAAGAAAATGCATACATTACACCCAAAGATCTGAAGTCAATCTAAACTACACACTGAAATGTAGGCTGCTTATCCCAGGGAAAAGCGAACTAGACTTGACAATCAGCAGAACAAAATGAGTACAAGTAAAAATCAACTTTTGTCATAGAGGCCTATTTAAAGAAACTGAGGGTTGCTGTTTTGTAGAATTTAACATCGTAGATTATTATTTCTGTATCCTACAAACTCTCTTCCACATAGCCATTCACTTTGCACCTAATCTCAAAACTAAAGCACGATCTACATGCATGGTTATAATTAATAGCAATGAATAGAGAAATTGTAAACGTTTCATTGAGAAATTATAGCGTGCTGCGTTTGAAATTATAGACTTTTTTCTTTAGAGTAAACTAGAGCAAATGGACAACAATACTGGCGTAGGACTGTATTGGACGACACCATGATGGTTTCCAACAGCTGGAGTGGATGCACAGCTGACACATTCAGGAAACAATCATGCACAACTTGAAGTTAGATACTAACTTGGTACCTGTTGCTATGTGTCAATTTACAGGATATAACGCTGAACTTAAAATATTTGTCGAAACTCTCAATCATGTCCCTTGAATAACAATTGCGCATGAGTCGGTGCATCACGTGTCAGCTCACTATACTTGCAACGAAATGGAGATGCTATGTTGCCTTACATTAATTCAATAGGAAACTAATTTCAGAGCTAATTGTACCAGTATGCTTACATTTTATAAACACGGTCACCAACAAAGCATTACACTGCTCTTTGGAAGTAAATTTAGCAGAAGAAAGATCAGTGCGAGACTATCGGCATCGCATGTGCTACAGGGATAGAACGGCACCTATTCAATAATATTTCAAAATAGTGTAATTTAAGTTTGACTGAGAAATATCATATAACAACTCTACACAAAGAATGAATAGAAAAACAGTTATTGTCAGCAAGTCGATATTAACAGAGTTAATATGGAATTGCAGGCACAGTGAGAAATGCTTGCTATCACATTCAAGACAAAAAACAAGTCACTGGTGACATCAACGCTTCGTTTTACTTTAACAACTACAACATAATTCATTGAAAATCAATATTTTCAACTTTCTGGAAACTAGCTTGAACTGCACTCATGACATATATGTATATGTATGCATATCTATCTATCTATCTATCT
>NC_068997.1:51984263-51987507 GCF_001194135.2 Octopus bimaculoides | reverse complement strand
ATATATATATCTTTTTCAAATCTTAACTTGTGCCGATAAAAAAGTATGAGAAATATGCAGATCAGTAGAGAAAGAGGGAGAGCGTCGTCTCTAGAGAGAGAGGTAGACAGAGAGAGAGGGGGAGAGACAAAGAGAGAAAAGGATCGGGAGAGATGGATTTTGAAAGGCATAGACACATGTTAGAGACTGACAGGTAGATGTAGACTGACACACAGACAGATAAAGGAAAAGAAATGTAGAGAGAGAAAAACTTGGTGAGAGAGCCAGACCGACATCGTAACAGATGTGAGAAGCTGATAGGATAGGCAGAGGGGACAGGTGTGTCTAGATTGTAAACAAACAGAAGGGCTGAGAGATAGAAAGATCAGAAGATAGTGAAAGATAAAGTGTTTGTGTGTTTGCGTTTGTGTGTAAGAGAGAGAGAGAGAGAGAGAGAGAGAGAGAGAGAAAGTGTGTGCTGGAAAGTGTAAAATTTTGTACCATAAATGCATACGCACGTACACAAGTGTGCTTATGTGTGTGTGTATACATAGATGCATAATACATACTCAATACGTTCATGTATGCATATATACATACGTACGTGCATACTTACAAACATAATAATACATACATAATACATGCATAAATGCATACACACGAACATACATACATACATACATACATACATACATACGTACGTACGTACATAATACATACATACGTACGTACATACATAGAAACGTACATACAAACATACATACACCGATGCATAGTACATGCAGGCATACATATACACATATATACGTACTACGTACATAGATACATACACACATACATACATACATACATAGATGCACACATACATACATAGAAACATACATACATACATACATACATACATACATACATACCTACATACAGACAAACAGATAGACAGACAGACAGACACACACACACATGTACGCAGATACGCGCAGACACACACACACACACGTATGTATATCATTTTTTTTTAAAAATCTTTCTTGTTACAGTCATTAGACTGCGGCCATGCTGGGGCACTGCCACGAAGGGTTTAGTGGACCCCAATACTGTGATTTTCTAAGCTTGGTACTTATTTGGCCTCTCTCTTTTGCTGAACAGCTAGGTTACGGGGACGTAAACAAACCAGCACCGGTTGTCACACGTAGACACATGCAGCCCCCCCCCACACACACGCACTCTCTCTCATGCACGCACACATACACACACACTTTCTCTCTCTCTCTCACACACACACACACACACACACACACTCTCACTCACACTCTCACTCACACAGTGTTGATCAAGCTAAACATCATTCTACATCATCATCATCACCACCACCACCACCACCACCACCATCACCGCTAGTAACACTTCCACCACCACTACCACATAAGCTGTCACGACGATGACTACAACGACCAACACTATCACAAATACATCAGCTTCTACGACCACTGGTACCACCACCATCACCACCACCACGTAGTTCACACCAGCCAACACCACCGCCATCAGCGCCAGACTACTATGAACAACAACAGTAATACTACTACCTTACCGTACAAAAACACAGACTACAACAAAAATCGGTGGGTGGAGTGGTAGCAAGCGTAACCCCTAAAGTTTTTGATGGGCAATGAACACTGACCTGTAAAATTAAGTTTGCACCCCTTAAGGAAATTTTGTTTCTGCACTTATTTGAACATTCCCTTTCTTTCATAATCGCTCTCTTTCTTTCTCGTTTTCTTTCGTTCTTCATTCTTTATTTATTTATCTCGAGAGGGTCATTATGTCAATAATAGACACACGCGCTGGTAATATTTCACTATTTTATTATTATTATTATTCATTTGTAGTAAGGCGACGAGCTGGCGGGATCGTTAGCACGTAGGATAAAATGCTTAGCAGTATTTCGCCCGTCGCTACGTTCTGAGTTCAAATTCCGCCGAGGTCGACTTTGCCTTTCTTCCTTTCGGGGGTCGATAAATTAAGTACCAGTGAAACACTTTAATCGACACATCACCTCCCTCAAAATGGCTGCCCTTGTGGCAAACTTTGAAATTATTATTATTATTATTATTATTTACTTTTAATCTGCATGTTTGTTACAACCACTTGCCGAGACACACCCAGCGTCCTAGGGTGAGTGAAGGATAAGTGATGTTACAGCATGACTGAGAGCCTGGGGAGGGGAAGTGGTAGGGACAGTAACAAAATGTTCTCATGTAATACAAAGCATACATTTAAATTGATAGAGATTTTCTTCTTCTTCTTCTTCTTCTTCTTCTTCTTCTTCTTCTTCTTCTTCTTCTTCTTATTATTATTATTATTATTATTATTATTATTATTATTATTATTATTGTTATTGTTATTATTATTATTATTATTATTATTATTATTCAATTCGTCAACGTTTAACCAATTGACTAATCCATTGTTTGGTCAATCATTCAGTCAATCAATTAATTAGTCAAAGTTCTTTCGTCGCCATTCGTGACTGGCTGTTGTAACAATCATTCTTTCAGCTGACCTCCCATTAATCGAATTCCCCCGACCAAGGTCAGCAGTTAGACTGTGTCCTAAGCCGGCAATGGTTTCATATTCCAGCCCCAACTCATTTCATCAGTACTGACTGCCAATCTCACAGCAGATGAGAAGTTTGTCTTAATCACATGACCAGTTCAGCAATATTTATAAAGGTTCAGGGGCTTCATCAATACAATTTAATTCACTGTTTGTCTGTCAGTCTGTCTGTTTGTCAATCTGTCTGTATGTTTCTATTTCTGTCTCTCTTTCTTTCTATTTTGTTCTCTCTCTCTCTCACTCTGTACATTCGACGAAGAAGCTATAACATAATACATAAACTCTGATCTATGAGTGCATTGCAGGTTATTGCCGAAACAGCTGTACGCTAATGAAATTCATCACATAATTTCTTGTCCCCTTGTCCTTAATATAATCTCTTATCACACTCTGTACTCAACTAATTCCTTTCTCTGAAACATGTGTGTATTGAGTTCTAACACTAGTTTATTAGCACTGCTATGCCAAAGCAACACACACAGCCACACACGGATATATGGGAGAAAAGGTTGATGTTGATGAGGGTGGGCAGTCTAACGAATGCGAGCAAGCCGAAGCTTTGAAGTTATTGCCCGTTTTTTCCTTGTAGAAAATTTGATATGTACTCCATTGTGTAAAGTAGCTTAATCTTAAATTCTTTATATATATA
>NC_068997.1:51981721-51984253 GCF_001194135.2 Octopus bimaculoides | reverse complement strand
CACTGGGCCATTGCGCCTCCTCATACGTATAATATACAGAGGCAATCTATCTTTACGCGTAACAACTCATATATGCTTATGTGTGTGTGTGTGTCTGCATGAATTGCATATTGCATACTCTCCCGTACACATACAAACACTCACCAGGTCTTATATCTATGCATCGCATTATGATATGCACTTTACACGTCTTCTTATAGTACTCACACACATACACAAATAAGAAACAGGAACAAAAGAGGTAAAGAGAGAGAAAGAAAGAAAGAGAGAGAGAGAGAGAGAGAGAGAGAGAGAGAGAGAGAGAGAGAGAGAGAGAGAGAGAGAGAGAGAGAGAGAGAGAGAGAGAGAGAGAGAGAGAGAGAGAGGGAGGGACAGAGGAATATTTCAGGGTATAGACATGTGCAGAGAGTAACTGTTGTTCCCCGTCTTCGAGTTCAGAAGTCGATGCTTCATCTGGCAGTGAAGCTGCTCAGTAGGTGTTGCGACCCCTTTAGTGAAAGCACATGAATTAGTGGGTAGGATTTGGGGCTCACAATCGTAAGGACGCGAGTTCGATCCGCAGCGGCGCATTGTGTCCTTGATCAAGACACTTTTTTTTAACGTTGCTCCAGTCTACTCAGCTGGCAAAAATGAGTTGTACCAGTAATTACAAAAGGGCCAGCCTTGTCACACTTTGTGTCACGCTTAATCTCCCTGAGAATTACGTTAAGGGTACAAGTTTCTGTAGAATACTCGACGACTTGCATGGTAATTTCACGAGCATGCTGTTCTCTTGATCGGATCAACTAGGACCGAAGGAGTGCCAATTTCGGCCACGTCCATCACAGCACCCGACTGTCTGGGACCACCCATCAATGAGGACCACGAAACTTCTGCGCATTCCTCAACTCATATAAGACCTACATAATATTTAAACCCTCTAGGTTTCCTTCTCTTAAACATTCCCCTCTCTTTCCCCGAATCCCCTCTGGATCCTTATAATTTCGGGCAACTCCTTATATATATGCCCTGTATATATCTATGTTATTATTCAGTTTTTTTTTCATGATTTCTTGCCAATGGAGAAAGTGTCAATTTTTAACCTAGATCGAAGGCTCCTTCATTAAAATTTCCACAACATCAGCAGGATATTTCTGCATGTTTGTGCATATGTGTGCAGTATTTGTAGTCAGTGCATGTGCAGATTTGTATGTTTTGTTTTACGTATGAATTCTCAAGCATACAGCTGCAAGTCTAGACGTGCGCGTGTATACTTAAACTCTAGACTTCTGCAAAGTTTTGTAAATTTTTACAGTCTCATTGATGGCTCGAATCTCTAATCTTTCAATTAGCCTTCTCCTTTCTAGTTTTGAGAAGCTTAATTTCTCAAAACTGGTGCTTAGTCAGTGTTACATATCGCAGTGCACCAATAATTGCAGAAACTTGAATTTGTAAACCTGAACTTGTTATCTGGATACAGTAACTGTAAATTGCTCAATGATTTCACATAGGTGTTTTCGTTTTCTCTGATCTGTAGCTTCAGGTTAACAGACGCTGGGCAGCTGATTTACACTAATGTATATAGCTTCTCTCTACTGTCTGTCTGTCTGTCATTCTTTCTGTCTTCCTGTCTATATGCATATATGTGTGTGTGTGTGTTTGTGTGTATGCACGTGTATATCATGATAGATCGCTGACCACTACATTTATATATATTTTTCTCCTTGTTTCTCTCCTTATTTCTTTCTGTGTTCCTTTCAGTTGAAGAGCGTAGGCTCGAAACGTCAAAGACTTTCTCTATTCTCGAGCGTTAAACTAATACATCCATTTGTTGTTTACATCACCTGTCTTCGTCTGTTGTTTTTTTTCGAAAATTCTCCCATATATATATATATATATATGTATGTATGTATGTACATATGCATGCATAATAATACTCTCACACATATAAAGATGAACATACACTCTTCTTCTGGAGGTTAAAAAATATAGTACGAACAAAATAATCGGGTCTGTGTATTAGTCACCCTGTCTGTCCGACTGACTGTTTGTCTGTCTGTCTGTCTCACCCTTTGTCTCTCTCCATCTCTTTATCTCACTCTAAATGTGTGTGTGTGTGTGTATATATGAGGCTTGTGGTTTCGATACGCAGGCCTGCGATGCTTTGTATTCTTCAGCAAAATACTCCATTTGGCGTTGCTCCAGTCCGTCCTCTCGGCTGTGAACAAGTAATCCTACGACAGACTGGCATTCTCTTAGAGGCCGAGTAACTGGTTCTATGAACCCTGGTAGAGTAAGGATATAGCTGTCGTGAGTGTGTGTGTGTATGTGTGTGTGTGTGCGTGTAACTTCACATATATGTATCTGTATGTCAGCTCCTTTAGCTTTGAGACCCCCACTTCCAACCCGGAAACCCCAAAAGTTGTTTTGTTTCGCCTTGTAAAACTTATCTCGCAGACCCTGTAAATGACACAGACGTACGTGTGCATGCGTCTACGTAAATGCATATGTGTGAATGTATGTATGTATATATATATATATATATATATATAT
>NC_068997.1:51979274-51981699 GCF_001194135.2 Octopus bimaculoides | reverse complement strand
TATATACATACATATGTATACACACACAGACACAGATATATATGTGTGTTTGTATACATGTCGGCGTGTATGTGTTTGCGACAGTATATGTAAACATATACATATATAGCATATATATATTCATATACATCTACATCTATCTGTCTACCTGTCTGTCTGTCTGTTTGTCCGTGCGCGTGCGTGTGTGTGCGTGTCTGTGTGCGTGTGTGTGCGTGTATAATTACTGTTCCTGTTCTTTATTTTCTGAATTCAAGTCCCTTGTTTGGTATTTATTTCGCTCGAATTACACAGACACTCCCTTGCTACTCTAGGTTTTATAAATATACTGAAACAATGAATAGCTCTCCTTTGGGACGCTATAAGTAACGACGCTATTGTTCACGATAGCCCATATGCAATTAACTAAATAAGTCATACAGCCGTTGAGTTAAACAAAAGTGATAATTGCGTCTCCAAGACTGAAAAGAGTAAAAAAGATGAAATCTTAGACACTTAATCCAAGGCGATTATTGCAGTGGATTGGATGCTAATCTGTTGCAGACAAAATTACTAAATGATGTAGAAACCTACATTCCATGTTACTGAAAGAACTGGAATCAGGTTACTTCGCTAAATCTATGACAATACCAGCGGATTCATTCAGCTAATCATACAGATTTTCCTAAAACTTTTGCTATCAAGAACCACCTTTTAATTAAACCAATTTCTCCGTGGACCCCAGACTTTTAAAATGATCGTCGACTTTATTAGCTAACAAGCTCGTTTTTTCCAATCGAATCTTTCAAGTGAAAGTTATAATTAATTAAATAATTATGTATAACTGAGTCTCGTATAATGCAGTATGGCAGACGCTGCATCGTGGACGCCGAACCCTGATTTTGGAAATGTAATTCCGAAGAAAGGATATTTTATATTTATCAAAACCCTATGTACATGAACAGGGCAACTCTCAGCGGCTGTTATCAGACAAAGTCTGCAGGCAAACCAGCGGATTACTAATGCGAAATCATCCGACAATGGCCACCTACTGGGTGGCTTACTACCGGGTATTTTTTATTGTAGTGCACAACACTATGTTTTCGCTTTAACTGTCCTACAATCATTCAAACTATATCGTGATCATACCATTCCCACAATGGTGACCACCTACCCGCTACCGGTACCCGAGCACAAAACCACAGTGACAACTTCTCAACTAGCTTCGTGAAAGATACATGGTAATATTCAATGGTGCGTTTGCCAAACCGCAAATATCGTAATTATATGCTTTAAACTACAGCCTTTAATGTTTTGTACACAACTCACCGACCTTTAAAACTACCTTTGTAAACTAACAGGAATTTGTGGACATTAGGCTGGCAATTGCTGATCTAATATAAAAAAACAAAAAAATAAATTGTTCCAAGTGACATTTATTTAATTGTGTTTAGCTTCAGTAGATCGATGTCATGCAGAAGTATTACCTCCAAGAGCTTTTCGTGGAACAGTCCATTTGCAACGAATCCAGTCTTTATCGATATCTTTTTATCGCCCCGCTCATTTACAGGTAATAAACAACACAATGTTTTATCGTTGTTGGTGTTGTTTATATAACGTTGCCTCTGGAATAATGTCATTCACAGACACCGCACGGGACCCAGAGTAAATGAAACCGTTCAACTCTTTAGTAGCTCATCTAAGAGAAGGTGACTCTATGTAAATCCCTTAGCCTTATAACGCCTGGGTTTGCGTCAACTGTTGCAAAAGAGCCAATACAAGCCGGAAGGATGAGAAAGTGGGACTGGCTCTGTACAAACTATGCCCATGATAATTATAAACTCCCGCTACCTTGTAGAATAATTTATTAAGCGTTAAGACAAGAAACTCTAGAGGAGAGACCCAAAAGGATACGTGTACAGTTACACTTGAACAATATCTGGCGCCCTCTGCAGCCCTCATAGATGTTGCCAACAAATTGACTTTCATTTCCTTCACGGTGTATTCATTCCTGAGAGGAGGCGTGGTAAGAGTACTTGGGGTTAAAAACTTCCTTATGGAAACTTCCTAGACTCAGAAGAGATGGTTAAGTTAGTGCCTCTGAAATACAGTCGATCAACAAGGAAAAAATGCCAACCAATTCTGTAACGTATATGCGCGCGCTCACGCACACATACTTTATGTCTACGAAATTCTTCCGCAACATATAGCTTGAACCCTAAATCACTGACTTGCGAAGGGATCTCATGGCATTGCGGGCACCTACATAACTCTTTGTCTTCCTCCCTCTCGGCATCTATCTATCTATCTATCTATCTATCTATCTATCTATCTATCTATCTATCTATCTATCCCGTTCTTTATCTGTATAAATGTATGTGTATGCACATATATATAATACTATATATATATATATATATATATATGAAATACAATATATGTATATATA
>NC_068997.1:51978199-51979242 GCF_001194135.2 Octopus bimaculoides | reverse complement strand
TATATATATATATATATATATATATATATATATATATATGTAAGTGTCATCATCATTATTATTATTATTATATGAAGGCTGTGAGCTGGCAGAATCTTTAGCACGCTGGCCAAAATGCTTAGCAGTAGTTCGCCCGTCGATACGTTCCTAGTACAAATTCCACCGTGGTCGACTTTGCTCTCATCCATTCGGGGGTCGATAAATTAAGTACCAGTGAAACACTGGGGTCGATGTAATCGACTAGTCCCCTCCCCACAAAATATCAAGCATTGTGCCTTCAGTAGAAAGGATCATTATTATTATTATTATTATTATTATTATTAAAGGTGGGGACAAAGTTGCGAGCTGGCAGAGTCGATAGTATGCCGGATTCAATGCTTCGCGGTATTTCGTCTGTCTCTACGTTCTGAGTTCAAATGTCGCCGACGTCGACTTTGCCTCTCAATTACACGAGGAATAGATGAAATAACTACCAGTTGAATACTGAGGTTGATGTAGCCGACTATCCCCCAGCCACCCCAGTTTCAGGCCTTGTGGCTTAACGTAGAAAGAATTATGATTGTTATTGTTGCGAAAAACGAGTAGAGAAAATATGCCCAAACATCTGAGACTATTTGGATCCAAAATAAACCTAAAAAAAGCCCTAACAAACAACAAACAATAAAATAATAATATCACTGAATCCAGGATCCTGAAATCGCTCGGCGTTTATCATACCACGTGATATAACACATGACATAATATTTGTCAAACTATTACACATAGAGTCAGGCCGTATACTGCAGTGATTTCCTTCTCAATTGAACGAAAAACCGCCATATTTGAATCTACAAGCAGCAGCCAGGAACTCTTGCTGATCAACCAGGGAGACACGTGTTAATTCTACAATCGTTGGGAAAATCATTATTTGTGAAAGTTGAACCAACTGTTTGATTGCCAGTCATAAGGAGATGCTTCTATCTATCTATCTATCTATCTATCTATCTATCTATCTATCTATCTATCTATCTATCTATCTATCTATCTATCTATTTATGCATGCA
>NC_068997.1:51971390-51976390 GCF_001194135.2 Octopus bimaculoides | reverse complement strand
CTATTTGACAAATTGTTGATTCTACGGGCTTAAAATTGTGTCGGTTCGAAGTAAAAAAAAAAAGTCAGTATTCCTTTTAAAGTCTTCACAATTAATAACCTACATTCTTTCTAAATGAAGCTGCAATAATCTGAAAAGATAGTCGTCTGCTGAAGCAAAGTCTAGAGCGTAAGGAGGTCAGAGCACAACTTTCGCATTTAGTGCTAGAACCTTTTCCTGGGTCAATATGCGTCTTACATTATCGAGTGAGAGCAACACAATTTTACAAAAGACCGATGATGCGCACTTTTTCTGCACTTTTTGTGCCATGCTTCTAAGAGACGACAATACTTCTCTACATTAACTGCTTCGTTTTGGTCTAGCACTTCCTGACAGATGACACCTTTCACATCCCAGCAAACGTAGAGCATAACTTTTTTTTATGTATAGTCATGCTTTGGGCGGTGTGGATTCTCCTTCTTTATTGCGAGTTAACCGTTCTAGTTTCGGTTGGGTATGATTTTAGAAAATCCGCTTCACATCTTTTACGATGATTTGTATCCAGAATAAGTTCAATGACAAACAGGGGGCAGTTTTTTTCAAGAAATTGAGAAGCAGTCAGATGATGAATGATCCATTGACAAAGTTGAGACTCCTCATAGCTCACGAAAATGCTTTATGATCGAAGTGTGACTTGAATTGAATTGATCTGTTGTTTCCTGTGCCCTTTGCTATGGATTTTTCTCGACTACGGTTTTCAGATATCTTCATATTGTGAGAACTTGGTCGACAGAAAAATTTTCAGCGAGAAACTGTTCAAACCATCGTCGGCATCGCTGGATACTTAAAGCTTCGTTTCCATAGACAAAACGAGTATTTCTTGGCGCTTCCATTACTGAAGTGTCCTTTTGAATTCATTCAGAAAGCTGTTTCATTTATAGGTTTGATCTGAATTCATTTTAAACGGGTAAAATCAATACGAATTGAACCACAACACTATAAAGTAATCTGCGTTAGAGAAAAAGAAAAGAACTGTTAGGAGGTAAAAATTAATGCTTATTTTATCGCAAGTATTGATAAAGTACCCTCAAATTAATAAAATGTGACAGGGCTTTTTTTTCCAACCTAATAAAATAAACATATGTTTAACCGGGTTTCATAAAACAGCTATAACTAATTTATAAGTATTTATTGATATACTAAAGTGCTGTTTCGCACACAACTTCAGAGAAGGACAATGAATACATCTGTTACAGAATTTCGCTCTTAAATCTTCTCTTATTACAAGTGGGTACATATAGAATATTAATGTAAAGCTAATATTATTTAAATATCGCCATATAAAATTAAATATAAATTGTATCATTTTATATTATTCCATATATCTTATTAAATTACCATTATTATATTTATGGCAATGGTGCTCTAAATTAGTCTAGTTTTTCCTTCATTTTATTTTTACGTTTTATAAAGTGATTCGATCCCGTCGTTATTATATGGAACATCTGGACTGGAATAATGAAATGTAGATAGTCAATAGCTTTATATCCCTTTCTACTCTAGGTACAAGGCCAGAAATTTTGGGGGAGGGGGCCAGTCAATTAGATCGACTCCAGTACGCAACTGGTACTTAATTTATCGACCCCGAAAAGATGAGAGGTAAAGTTGACATCGGTGGAATTTGAACTCAGAATATAAAGATAGACAAAACACCGCAAAGCTTTTCGTCCGGCGTGCTAACATTTCTGCCAGCTCGCTGCCTTAGATTTATATCATAAATATACCTGATAGGATCTTCCTTCTGAAAATTCTAGAAGAGAAATATTTCATACGGTTTCACCGTTCTTGTACTGGAAGTCAATTTTTTACGACTGTAATCAAATATCGATTACACATTAGAGAGTTTAAATATCTGGTTCAAAGTCCGTCATGTTATTCCTTGTAACTTACGAGAAACTGTGCGGCTATGCCTATTTTATGACTCCATTATGTCAGGGTAAAAGTTATCTGAAAGTGTTAAGATTTTGAAGGATTTAACAATAAAAGAGCGTTTGAGTTTATTAAACAAATCTTGTGCAGCAAGTTAACCATTTTATGAAATCCTGTGATACATTTCCTCAACCAAAATTCTAATCTTTCAATTAAAAAAAAAACATTGCAATGTAATTCAAAGTTTGTTAGAAGTATCTTATCCCGATGATCACTGCCTTCAATGGAACCAGTACAGGCAGCAATATTTGGTATAAATCCGATCAATAACGGGTTAGTTGACATGTCTGGTGAAGAACTGTATCTTAAGTTTCAAACTAATATAAAGAGAGCACATTTGAAATGCACTGTAACCTTAGCAAACACGGTTAACTCACGGAAACTATTTTGTAAAAGACGATTTGAATTCATCTTATGAAGCATAAAAGTATTTCAGCCGCCCCTTGGCTCTAAACCAAACACTGCGACTGCTGCCATAAAATGCGCACTGATTTTCTGCGATATTCCTTGCCTTTGTGGTTAAAGGTGTTCATTTTTCTATCTATCTATCTATCTATCTATCTATCTATCTATCTATCTATCTATCTATCTATCTATCTATCTATCTGTCTGTCTGTCTGTCGATCTATCTATCTGTCTATCTGTTTGTCTGTCTGCCTATCTATCTGCCTGTCTGTTTGTCTATCTATATATCTGTCTGTCTGTCTGTGTATCTGTCTGTCTATCTGTCTATCTGTTTGTCTGTCTATCTATCTGTCAGTCTTTCTGTCTTTCTGTCCATGTCTTTACATTGATAATGCGTGATTGTTCTTCATTGGGATTCTAATTTCGTTAAGGGTAATATTAATTCAGGCGTTTCTAGTTTACAGACATTTTGTTGCATATATATATGATATTATACTGTGCAATATTATACTATATTACATTTTATTATATCTACACGGATATACGTATTTATATTCTTTCTCCTTTTTCTTTTCTTTTCCGGTACTGTCTGACGGTGACCCAGATCCAAAGAAAAAGAGGAGGGGTGAATCTCGTTACTTTACTCAATGGAGTCGACACAGCATCTGACAGATGAGTATATCACAGACTTTGATCTGGAACAACTGGAGATGGTACCAGTAATTAAAATGGAGTCCGACAAGGATCGTTTCTCAAGCACATGCTGTAGTAATATATCGGAGTGTTCCCAATCGGCACCGACCAGTCCCGATGATGGAGAGTCGAGCATGTCATCAGCGTCTCCGGACGTGACCAGCTTGCAGCCACCCGTTAAAAACTTCATGGAGGAAATCTACTGGTTCACAAACACACACAGCAATCACGACATATCTCAGAACGGAGTGTTAGATTTGTTTCTAAGCAACTCCTCACCAAACCCGAATTTGGGAAGCAGCAGAAGCCAGTCAAGGAAAAACAGCACTTCGTCCATATCTTCATCAACGTCCGCATCATCATCATCAGTGTGTATAAAAAGGAGCTTCAAAGCGCGTTCGTCGCCCGATCTCGCCAAATGTGAGCTCAATGATGACGAACTGGTATCGCTGCCGGTACGTGACCTCAATAAGCGGCTACACGGGTTTCCGAAAGACGAAGTGAGTCGTTTGAAACAGAAACGTAGGACGCTGAAAAATAGGGGTTACGCCCAAAATTGTCGTTCAAAACGCATGCAACAGCGAAACGAGTTGGAGCGGACGAACAAATCTTTGCAGCAACAGTTGTCAGTTATACAACGCCAAATTGGACTGGTTACACGTGAGAGAGACTATTATAAAGACTGCTACGAGCGGCTACAAAGAAAAAGAGATAGTTCGTTATCCAGTTCACCAAGCCCACTAACTGAATAGATAAATAAAACAAATTAATAAATAAATAAATATATTATATTATATATATATGAAGGAATTATTGATGAGAAAAAGACGGAGAGTAATTGACAGCAATTATATATTAAAAAGAAAAAAAATTTAGATAAATGATGAATAATGTTATGGATAATAATAATAATAATATTTCTGAGAGAATTGAGTTAGCAAAAATAAAAAAAAAAACAATATAAAAAAAAAGATACAACATCAGCAACAAAGACAAATCGTAAACTAATAAAGAAATTATTATCATTGTTATTGCAATCATAAATGATGATTAATGCAGAAAGCATCTCATTTTTAAAGACATGGATTACACGGGGAGCCGCAGTAGCACCGGCGGCAGCAGAAGCAGCATCAGCAGCAGCATCAGCAGCAGCATCGACTACAGGTGAAGCAGTAACGGCCAGAGCAGCAGCAGTGTGAAACGTCTTAGGATGGAATATAAAACATGAAAGACAAAAGTTTATTACACTCACCATTGTTCGTGGATATCATCATCAGTTGCAGAATGTAATAGCTTTGTATATATATATATATATATATATATATATATACATACATATATATGTGTGTATATATATGTATATATGCGTACATTTACGTACGTATATGTATACACTTGTACATATATATATATATATGTATATATATATATATATATATATATATATATATATGTGTATATATATATATATATATATATATATATATATATATATATATATATATTTATATGTGCATATCTATATGTATAAATATATATGCATATATATGTGTACGTATACATATGCATATGTTTATACATACATAAGTACATATATATGTATATACATATATATATATATATATACATATATTGCAAAGCCTACACGCATGCAACATACGTACATTCTCAGACGAAAAACACGAGGAGTACGGACATACAACTTAAGCAAGCATATATACATGAACACAAGGGCGCTTCTATACATAGGTGAAAAAAAGGTAAAAATATACATATTGTATATATATTTTATGTGTATAGACAATCATATTTACGCCTTCGACTCTGCAAGCATAAATTTGTGCATGTATGTATACACATTCGCAAACATATAATGATATAAAGACATACATAAATTTGTACAATCAAGAATTTCACAAATACACACTTATATA
>NC_068997.1:51970619-51971290 GCF_001194135.2 Octopus bimaculoides | reverse complement strand
TATATGCATATACATACACACACACACACACACACACACACACACACATACTATGTAAATATCAATCAAGAATACACCCGAGTAAGAAAAGTGTCGCAATTACAGCTCTTGCATTCTTGTCTTTTGATTACCCAAAGGATTCTCTAAGAGCAATCATTGACTTAGAGGTTTCCAGACTTTTCACATTGGCAACACACTTTTCAAAACCAAAACGTTTTCGTGACACATTTATTCAATTCTCATGGTAATTAAACTTCATTTCACGTGTCACAAATCTGATGTCTACTTACGTGCCAGAGAATCGTCAGATTTTTAAATATATTTCACAGCTGAAACATTCTTTTAAAATTCTTCCGCCCCTAGAAATCGTTGACATTGTAAGGAGAAGCGATATACAGTTTGGAGACTTCTGCCTCAAGTCTCTCTCAAGGATATAAAGTCTTGAATTAACGAAATACTTATCAGAATTATAACCGATATATTAAGCATTTGGTCTAAATATTGATTTTTTGTTCGTAGTTTTATAATGTAGAAAGACACTGTGTACACGCAGGCAGGCACATCTACACCACACACACACACACACACACACAAACACACGCATACACACACACACACACACACACACACACACACACACACACACACACACACACACACACACACACACA
>NC_068997.1:51967966-51970609 GCF_001194135.2 Octopus bimaculoides | reverse complement strand
ACACAAACACACGAGATAGTAGATGGCGTGAAACGTAAAGTGGTGATGCGAAAATAATTCTTCAGAACTGACATAGTAAACTAATTGACAAAGAAAAACTTCAATGAACATATAAATATTAGTCTCAAATGATTTCATTAACATCAATAATTAACGTTAATGAAGAGTCTAATATATATATATATATATATGTGTGTGTGTGTGTGTGTATTGTAGTGGAAATAATACACCTCTTCCACAGGACAGCCTCTACATAGTGAGACGAGATCAACCAGTGTAGAGAGTGGTGTGTCAGTCATTGTGGAGTCGTTGTACAAGTTCTCAGTTGGAGTTAAGTGTCAGGTGCGTATTATTCGAGTGACAGTCAAGGTTGAGGGTTCAAAGTCGGTGTGTTGCAGAGGTATCAATGATAGCACGATAGACGAAGTTATGTATTACCATTCCGGTATAGAAGAGATACACTGAATCCAATACCAAGAAAACATCATGGCTACTAGAGTAGCCACGACAGCTACAGTCACAACAGTGGCCACACATTACAACTGAGGAAAACACCCACATCACAACAGTCTCTTTGACGGAATTGCTAATATATGGGGACATAAACACACCAACACCGGTTGTCAAGCAATGGGGGGATAAACATAGACACAAAGCCACACACACAAACACGCACACATGTATATATATATATATATATATATATATATATATATATATATATATATATATATATATATATATATATATACGACGAGCTTCTTTCAGTTTCCGTCTTCTAAATCCACTCCACAAGGCTTTGGTCGGCCCGAGGCCAAAATAGAAGACAGTTGCCCAAGTTGTCATGCAGTGGGACTGAACCAGAAACCATGTGGTTCGGAAGCATATATAAATTCTTATCCAAAGGTCCGACCCGAGTCATAGCGCCGGTTTCCCTGATTCTATGGCTAAATACTCACGTCCTAGATGGGACGCCAACCAGTCTCTGGGTGACTCATTTTTGCTTGCTGAATGGATTGGACTAAAGTGGAATGAAGTGGTTTGCCTGGTCAAAGAATCGAACACACAATTTTACGATCATGAGTCCAACCCACTAACCACTAAGCCACAAACCCCCACATGCATACATACATACATACATACATACATACATACATACATACATAAACTCACACATTTATGTTCAGACATACATGTATAAACTCACCTATACATTCATACACGTGTTTCCTTTTCTCTTTTTACTAGTCTCAACTAGACAGCTGCGGCCACGCTGGGGCAGCTCCGTGCCTGCTCACCATTTTCTCTCGACAGAGTGCTTTGCTAATTTACGTTATGACTATTGTTGAAAGGCTCCGTAGTTGTGCCGATTGTATTTTTAATGCACAGGTTATGGGGCCCGTGGGATGGTAGCCAAGGTCGACCTCTGCGGGATTTGATCTCAGAAACCAGAGGGATGAAACTGAACAATGTAATACAAGTAGTCCGGCGCTCTGTAACCCACGAAACGACAATGACGCAGACACACACACACACACACACACACACACACACACACTTTCATGTATACTCACAAATGGACATGAAAAAGTACATATACATAGTCATACGCACATACACCACCAGATACATACGTGTGTGTGTGTGTGTGTGTGTGTGCGTATGTATTTATAGCCATACATTTGCATATGCTTTATAGATACTAAGAGATATACACACACACATCCCTCACATATATATATATATACACAAGCATACCCGTTTAGTTACACTGCAAGGAATAGAATAATTCAGATGTACTCTTAATGTACTCCTTAAACAGAATCAATGCAACACCTTGTGTGATAAGGGTGGATTTTTCTAATTACAGGCAACCTCCTTTCTGTTTAAATATCAGTGAGTATTGTTCAGAAACTCGAGGAAGTACCCCTCGAGGAAGTACCCCTCGAGGAAGTGGTGGGTATTACTGTTAAGATCTACGTTTTTATTGTTTGACGTCTTATCGTTATCCTTTTAGATCTTGATCAGCTTTGTTCAAGCACATCGATGATCATGAACAATCTTGCCATTGCCATTCCGTTTGTTCAGAAGCGATTTACCTCAGGCAATATTACTGTATCCTTCATAAGAGCAGAGTTTTAATTGAGTAAAATTTGGTTGCTATTTCTGTCAAGTCAAACGACTACGTGAGGTTTCCCATTGTTTTGGGGGTGTTTGAAGAACAGGGCGGGGAATCATATTATCTTTCATTTTTTTTTTTGTTTTTTTTACCTGATTCTGTCATTGGATTGCGGCCATGCTGGGGTACACCCTTCAAGGTTTTAGTCGAAGAAGTCGATCGTGGGTTTACTTTTTAAAACTTGGCACGTATTCTCGCGGTTACTTTAGCAGAACCGCTACGTTACGAAGTCCTAAACAAGCCAACACCATCTGTCAAAAGGTGGAGACACTGACAAACACAAGCACACACACACACACACACATACACCCCCCCCCGCCCAATACAAACACAGACAAACACACACAGACACACATACGCATGCATGACAGACGTGCACACCGCTTTCGTTTAGCGACATTACTCGCAAGACACAGGTCGATTCGTAGTTATTCTAGAAGACACTCACCCAACATACGGCACAC
>NC_068997.1:51960626-51963545 GCF_001194135.2 Octopus bimaculoides | reverse complement strand
CCACCACCACCACCAATACCACTTCTACCTCTGCTATCTCAGAACCACTACCACCAACACAACTTCATTCCTCACAATTGCATCACCACAACCACTGCCAAATCAACAACTGTTGCATCTGTCGATACAACCTCCCTCCCTCTCCAGCCCATATCAACATACATATGTGTGTGTGTGTGTGTGTGTGTGTGTGTGTATGTATACAAGTGATCGTATATGTATATGTGCATGTATATATATGTGTATGTAGGTATATGCTGTGAATATACACATATGTGCGCATATATAGCTTCAGCCGCACTATCATTCATAACACCTCCACCTCCACTCTACCCTCACCCACTGTACCAGCTCAACTACTACCGCCACCATCATCAGCCACCACTACAGCCATCTCAACCACCACCACCACCGCCACCACCACGGCTGTTAACGATGTAAATCTCTATGTTAAATTGAACAAAGCAAAATCTGGAATAGTAATCACAAGAATTATGACGCTACTGGGAATTAGGAAGCCATATATATCATGTCATTGAATGCGGAGTCCATTCTAGGTTGGTGGCGATAACACACAACACATTGTATGTTTAGTTTGTTTGCCCTTCCAGCTGGTGTCCCCAGAAATTACGGTCATATTGTTAACCTTTTGCTATTGATCAATAAAATGTAATTTCCTTGTTAGCCCTCCTGTCCTAAACCTACACAAAATAAGGTCACATTTGTAACTCTTCTATTTTGAAACACATAAAATATGCTCTTGTCGTAGCCGTTTTATCTTGGCCCTCAAAAATAGGTTCTATACTGACCCCAACAAAATAGATCGAAATTGCAACCCTTCTATATTGACTCACAGAAAGCCCTCAAATTCTCTTTGTTAGCCCTTCTATCTTGGCTTAAAGAAAATGGGTTATAATTCTTAGCTCTTCTATCATGGGCTGCAAAAAATAAGGTTGCATTTGTAACCCTTATATCTTGGCCTACAGAAAAGAGGTTCTTGGTTTTAGACCTTCCAACTTGGCTCACAGGAAGTAGGTTCCCCTTTGTAACCCTCCTGTAGTGACCCACAAATACTAGAGCAATGTTATTAACGTTTCTATCATGAAACTCAGAAAATGGTCCTCGTTAGCTTTTCTAGCTTTACTTACAGAATTATAGGTCTTTGTTAGTTTCACTGTCTTATTCCATGACCTAGAATATAAAATGAGCCAATTTGAAGGTAGTGATCTAATCCTTTTTTATGTCACACACTCACTGTCTTCTAGTGAAAAGGACACAAATTAATTTAGCTATAGATACACGTTCTGAGTTCAAATTCCGCCGAAGTTGACTTTGCCTCTCATCCTTTCGGGGTCAATGTAATCGACTGGACCCTTCCGTCGAAATTGCTGGTCTTATGCCAAAATTTGAAATTCGAAATCAATATTTAGAATGAAGTCAGTTCAGATTTACAAGACATCATAATAGACATTCCAGTCGTGATCATCCCTATCAATGAATGTATATTTAACCAAACATATCACTATTACAAACTGAGTTTGGAATCGCTAAAACACGCACTACTAATGTATCGACTTCAATCCAGTATAGCATAAATCCCGCATAAATATTATATCATCTATCTGATATCTTATAAACACTTCACTATCAACATTCAATGTGATATATTCTAAACACCCTGTGATATAAAACCTTGGTCATCTACCTAATGAACGCATATCGATACACATGTACAAACAAATATTTGCATATCGAGACTGGTGCTATAAAAAGAAAACTACAACACATATCAACTCGGTATTGAGTCCTCTTCTGAAGCCACCCGCTTTATTCAGCGTCGTTTCTGTTGATGGAAGCATTTGCGGATCTTCTTGCTTTTGAAATAGCGAGCAGCTTGCCTCGTCTCCATTCTCGTTTACTTCGGCGTCTTGAAATCTTGTTCGTTTCAAGTGGGATTTGATTTTTGGAAAGATTCTTGGCCGTAATAATCTTCAAACCTTGTCTCTTTCCACGTGCTCACACACACACACACACACACACACACACACACACACACACACACACACACACACACACACACACACACACACACACACACACACGCACACACAAACAGACACACACGCACACAGCCACATATTTTCTCTGACATGATGGTCACTAATGAAGCCTCTGTTTTATGGCGAGACGACCACCACACTCGACACACTTTACCTTGAAGCACTACAATAAACAACGAAACTAAACGAGAACATCATATCTTTGTACGCATGCGCGACAGAGTTCAAGGTCAATCTGTGCTAAGCGGCTTCACCCTGGGTACTTTAGCATCCTGGGTACCTTAGCACCCTGGGTACCTTAGCACCCTGGGTACTTTAGTATAGACACAGTCTCGATAAATTTTGATCAGACGTCGTACACGCTGTTACACAAACATAGACATATTTTTACGTAAATACACACAAGCATATATTTACATAAACCTATAAACAGACACCTACTTACAGGTATGAAATCTACATATGGGCCTGCGGTTCCCTCATTTGCTTTCAATGCGTTTCTGTGGAAGTCTATTTTGCGTTAAGTTTTTTTCCTTCCTGTCTCTCTATCTAGCTAGTTGTCTTATCTACATAAATGCATCTCTCTCTTTCTCATTCACTCTAAATATATATGTATACACACACACACACACACACATTATTTGAAATGTTCATTTGAATTGCCTGATGAAGAATTAGGGTAGTTCTGTGTCTGTTCTATATGTAAGTTTTGCAGCATTTAATGCATTTTTCATTTATTGGATAACAACGCCACGCATCTAGACTTTTGCTAACAGTATATATATATATATATATATATACATACACACACACATATATATATATATGTGTATATACATACATACATACATATATATAT
>NC_068997.1:51958774-51960509 GCF_001194135.2 Octopus bimaculoides | reverse complement strand
TATATATATATATATATATCCACTTGTCTGTATTTAACTCATATCCTTCTCTATATACATGTATTTTAAGAATATTGCTTTCTTCTGCAGGTCCATAATATAAACACAATGAAATCACACTCTCACACACACAACACATGCAACACACACACACACACACACACACACACCCTCACACACACACACACATGCGCATACACAAACAGAGACAGCTGTGAAGATTCTGCCTAAACAGAAACACATCAAAGATTTGTGACATATAGAAATTCCTCAAACGTTATAAGAAATAGATAGCGAAGAGGAAGAGAGAGAGAGAGAGAGAAAGGATGAGAGGGAGGGAGAGAGGGAGGGAGAGAGAGAGGGAAGAGACTTGTTGATATGCACATACGCACACATATATATATATACATACAAACATAGACACACACACACACACACATACAGAGGCACAGACTTAGACACACAGGCACAAATAGACACATACTCTCAAACAAGAATATTATTGACAGTAACTTCGAAGTTTCGGCCAGTTATATTCAATAATATCCTTGCTCAAGAATATTTAATTTGTAGGATACAATAGGATAGAGTATTCTATCAGATTAATGTAAAATTGTTTTTATTATAACTGAAGATCAAATATTAACTCACACACACACACACACACAAACACACATACACACACACACACATGCAGACACACAGTCATACAGAACCATAGGTTGTTAATATATAACCCGGATGACCCAGATGTTTCAAGTCATTCTCTGTAACATCTAACATCCCTCTACCTATTGACCTAGAAACAACTTTTCCTGCACCATCCACAGACATACAGATACATGAACGTATATCCAGAAGAAAATTTTAATATAGAGTTACACATATTTATCATATGAGAGAAGATGGAGTCAGTGAGACAGAGAGGTACAATTTCATGCCAGCCAGTCATTATATAATTGTGTTATTAATTATATAATCATCTCTGACTTAAACGTGAAGGACACACATTAAATCTTCGTATTATATTGACGCCGTGATATAAAACTTGGCGAGGTTCGAGCTCATGGCGTAAAGATTCGCGACTAAAGTTCTATTAAAGCTAATCGGAGGGCATGTGCCATTAGAAAAATAGTAGGCATAAAACGCCACCCAGTTTAACGCCCTCGATTGGTCTTCGGCTATCTTTAGCGGAATCAACGCGTATAACATGGAGGGCATTCAATCGGTACGTCGATACGGAGCCTAGACCGCTGAAGCAGGATTAGAGAATATCTGACTTACCCGTTCTTTCCTGCAAATATATAAATTTGGAGATGGTACGTCTAGCAGCGGGACCCAAAGCAATCTGGTCCCGTCTTGCACATAGACTCGTAATGGTTCTGAGCGATGGCAAAATATCGAACAAAGCCAACTTCTTCACATTGCTTTTACATCAGACTGGAAGGGAGTTCCTCGATTTAATCTCGAATAGATAAGTAAATATAAAAGAGCACGAAAATTCTCGATTTTTCGAGGGCTCAATTGACTAAAAGCAACAGAGGGACCGGTTTCAAATCCTATCAGTTATAATGCGTTTACCATAACAAGGTGTTTGCACGTCACAGAATTGATCTCACTCCCTCGTCCTCTTTATTATTTCCTGTCTATGTTTAGAATATTATTAACTGTGCACTTGTACACCCAGAAGTGGTACGTGTATATACATAAACATACAAACATATATATATATGTA
>NC_068997.1:51957933-51958709 GCF_001194135.2 Octopus bimaculoides | reverse complement strand
GTGTGTGTGTGTGTGTGTGTGTATTTGTGTGGGTGTGTGTCTGTGTGCATGCATACGTGTGTAAAATTGTGTGTATGAATGAATGAATGAACGAATGCTTAACGTTATCGCAATTCACACGAACGCCAACACCCAAAACTGAGCAATAACTGCGAACGATAACAACAGAACACCATTAAACACACACACAGACACGAACACACATAGAAACGCATGCATGCACACACACACACACACACACACACACGCACACGCACACGCACACGCAGATCAGACGCGAATGCGTAAACACAGAGGCAGCCCTTAACACATCCCGTACATCTGCACTAGAAACATCAAAAGCAAGACCAGATAATGAAGGCGCTGAGATTCATAGAGCGTTGTTTTTAGGTAAAAATAATAAAACCAAACTACAACACCAACAACAACAACAATAGGATCTCCTACACAACAGTGGCGGGCTTCATTGACAGTAATAGATGCAACAACAAAATAAACAAGTACAAAAGCAACTGAAATCCCTCCGTGTGTGATGTTTGTTATACATGCATACATGCATGCATGCATATATATGTATTTATTTATATATATGTATATATGTTTGTGTTTGTTAGTGTATGCATGTATGTATGTACATATATATATATATATGTGTGTGCGTGTGTGTGTGTGTGTGTATTTTTATTCCTCTCTCTATATGTATGATCGGGTGCATACATGTATATGTATACATATGTACGTATGTATATATATATATATATATATATATATATATA
>NC_068997.1:51957690-51957923 GCF_001194135.2 Octopus bimaculoides | reverse complement strand
ATATATATATATATATATATATATATATATATATATACATGTATACACGCTCACATATATACATATGTATATTTCCATACACACACACATGCGGACGAACAAACCCGCACATACAGACATATATATAGATATGTGTATTTGCGTATCTACCGATCTATCTACTTATTTTGGTATCTATAGACATATACACGCATATATATATATATATATATATATATATATATATATATATG
>NC_068997.1:51955967-51957089 GCF_001194135.2 Octopus bimaculoides | reverse complement strand
TATATATATATATATATATATATATATATATATATATGCGTGTATATATGCATACATGTATGTACAGATATGTATAGATGCATATATATGAATATGCAGCGTGTTTAGATAGGCGTTATGCATATATATATGTATATATGTACCTGTGGTTAGAAGCTTGTTTTCCAACCACATGGTTCAGGGTTCAGTCCCACTGCGTGGCACCTTGGGCAAGTGTCTTCTACTGTAGCCAGTTGCGTATAAGCACCAGTTGCGTATTGGAGTCGATGTAATCGACTTTCCTCCTGCCCCCAAATTTCGGGCCATGTGCCTGGAGAAGAAGAGAAAAGAATAACTCATTCTTAAGGTGGGTGGGAGGGGTTACTGTTCCAGTTCTTCCAAGGGGTCTTTCTTCAAGCATGTTATGTTTTTTATAGTCGCATGATAGTCTCCATCTAGCTGAGTACCACATTGTACTCTGTATATGTGAGACTCTGTCTACATAGATACCATATTGTACTCTGATATATAGCAATGAAACCGTAGACTGTGAAGAACCTAACATCTGCGTTGTCAAGCAGCATGCTAGAAATGACATACAAATTATCGTGAAGAAACGCTGGAAAATGTAGACCCTCACCTACAAAAACAGATGGGGTTGTCACGACGAGCCTGGAGTTCAGCAAGTACACCGTCAGCGTTACCTCCCACACCACCACAACAACAACAACCACCTCCACACAACAACCACCACCACAACAACAACAACAACCATCACCACACAACAACAACCACCACCACAACAACAACTACCACCACCACCACCACCACTACAACAAGAATAACCACTACCACCACCACCACTATAAATCCCAACTTCCTTGTTAGAGACATTGTGCAATTGGTAGGAATGATCTAGTCATGAAGTTTTATCGGTGGACTCTAGTTAGATCTCTCTAACTGTTAGAGTGTCCTTACTGGACAGGCCCGGGGCTAAACAACAACAAAAAACAGCAAAAACAACAACCAACAGCACCAACCAACAACATACAACACCAGATATGCGCGTAGATTATGCAAAAACATGCATATATATATATATATATATATATATATATATATATATATATATATATATATATA
>NC_068997.1:51952130-51952496 GCF_001194135.2 Octopus bimaculoides | reverse complement strand
ACAAAATACAACTAGTATTGGTTCGAAACAACCTTCATTTTTTTTTTTTTGCTTTGGTTATATAAATTATGAAACGCAAAATTAATAAATGTGCCAGATCTCGGGAGATGCCGGACCAAGGATAGAAGGTTTTAAGACGTGCAACGTGTACTAACAATGCTACTACTGCAATGAAACAACAAATAAGAGTAACAACAACTACAACAACATCAACAGTTGACACAAATAACAATACCTGTGACAATGATATATAAAAACACATTGTAATAATGACGACTATAACAATAACAATAACACCAATAACATATCAAAAAACATCATCGATATATATATATATATATATATATATATATATATATATATATA
>NC_068997.1:51948524-51952120 GCF_001194135.2 Octopus bimaculoides | reverse complement strand
TATACATACATATACATATACATATATATGTACATATATACATACATATATATATGCATATATGTATATGCATATATATATGCGTTTATATATAAATTCACACACATACACACACATACACACGCATACACACACACATACACACGCACACACACATACGCACACACACACACACACACACACACACACACATATATATATATATACATACACACACATACACAGACACGCGCGTATATATATATAGATATACACACACTAACACAGACATATATATATATATATATATATATACATACGTGCACATACATACACACCCAGATATATGTATATACATACACACACATACATATACATACACATACACATATATATGCAAACACACACATACACACGCATATATATATACATACACACACATATATATACATACACACACACACATATATATGCATACACATACACACACATACATATATACATACACACACACATATATATATACATGCACACATAGACACATATGCATACACACATACACACACACACACACACAGATGAGAATCAGCAACAGCAGGACAGTAAGAGAGTAGAGATAACAATGACAACAGGAATAAAATTTAAAAAATGATAATAATAATAATAATAAGTACAATAATAATCGGAGGAACATCGCATACACACACACACACACACACACACACACACACACACATACACACACACATACACACACACTCACATACAAACACAGATGCACACACGCGTGCGCGCAAGCACAACACTAACAATTGAATGCCCAGCTAACACAACAACAACATGTCAAGAGTAATAACAACAACACAACAACGAAAACCACGTGACAACGACAACAAAACAACAACAACAACAAAACGAACTGAAGAATTCGTGTTATTTTAGAAATATGTCTAGAAAATCGATCGTTCTTCTAATTGTTTTATTGTCCTTTATAAGTCATTAATAAAAAAAAATTGAAATGTTGAATAAATATATAAAAAAAAATCTATGAATATAAATCTATATATTTTTAATCAATATTATCATCCTTACCATTATTAAAAATACTTTTATAATCCTTCGATTCTTTTTCGATGTTTTATTTTAATTTTTGTTATCTCTCTTGTCTTTCGTTTCGTTTATTCAATTTCGCATTTTTTAGTTGTTCGTTCCGCTTTATTATAATTATTTTGTGGTGATATTGTTGTGTTTTTCGTTTTAGATTTAAATAACTTTTATTCTTGTTTTGTTCTGAATTCTGCAGAATCAGACGAACGTCTAGTTGTCATAAAACCGCAGTAATTATCTTATGTAGATAATTTTTTATTTTAAACAATTTTCCCGGACAATTAGATATTCTATTTTATACTTCGGACATTATGATTTGATTTCCGGAAGTAATCGAAATCAAAATGGCGGAATTCAGAGTTCGGCAAATCGATAATTTGATACAATGTAGATAAGTGGAGAAACTGGATATTAGTGAAGTCAATAGACGCACGTATGTCTGCAGCCTCGTTTCAAGTCCCGATTGACACAGGGGCATTTGGATAGCTCTGAAAGCCATTATTTCATATTTCCCTGTTCTCTGAATTTCTGAGAATGGAAAATAGTCAATAATAGGAAACGTAATGTAAGTACCAGTGTAGTACTGGGGTCGATGTAAGAGACTTACACCCTCCTTGTCTTGTTCTAAATTTCGAAACCATTATTAGTAGAAAAAAAAATCGTTATTGTACCTGAAAAGCGGAGTTTATTCCGAAACCTGATCACTGAAACGAGTAAGAGGCCAAACGAATGGATGCTTCCTTTATATACAGATACAAGAGATGTCCTGTCAGTGGAGGTGTACAAGAATAGTTTAACAACAAAAATTTGATTCTTATAATGAAGATTGTGTAGCAATGAGTGTTAACGATTAGAGTTAGAATCAAAAGCGGTTCGTGGATTTACTAGAAGTCTCATGGTATTCTTTGCTGCGTAGCTGAATTAGTGGTAAGAAAAACAGCAGCTTCAAGGACTGTGATGACAAGTATTGAGGGAGGTTATTCAGCGTCGCATGACATACTAGAAATAGTAGCCAAATCTCTCTAAAATATCACTTGGATGTCATAAAAAGGAGGAACATATTGTATGATATAGTGTAAGATATACAAATAGACTGGATGGTCACGGCTGGAAAAACTTTTGATCGAAGTTCTTTTCGATCACGGTCGACCAGAATTTAAAACATGACATGGTTGCACGTAATGTCGATTAAAGGAGTGCGGGTGATAAATTTTCGGAAATCTATGTCTATGCAGCAGTTTCAATTCTTAGTTGATTACACGACTAATACACGCGAGAAAAGCATGAACATCTCAACTTCTCAATCAATTTTCACCTAAATTACAGGCCGTTTGCATTTAGCTCAACCAGATAGAAACATTACGTCCGTTTCACAAGAACTAATACTCAAACATGAAAAGAAATTTCTTTACAAATATTCGTCCATTTTGTCGGTTGAATTTTTGATCAGTTAGTTCTGGCTATTGGCGAGACAGAACGGACAGTAAATACAATTCTTCTTGTTGGTGCCAATGAACACATTTGCATGTTTACCATATTCTGAGCCAAATTCTTATGCAATAATTGAAATTATTATTGATGTTCTCACTTGCTTACAGCTATTTCTCTAAAACGGCGTAAGAACTTCAAAGTACCAAAAGCCAGTGAATACAAAGTTTGAAATTTAGTATTTCCATACGAGATTCCATACAAGAATACAAATGCAGTGAGCTAGCAGAATCGTTAGCATCTCGACATTTGTTCGGGTGTTATGTCCTGAGTTCAAATTCCACCGTGGTCGAGTTTGTTTTTCATGCTTTCAGGGTCAGTAAAATAACTGCCTGTTGAGTACTGTGGTCACCATAATCGATTTACCCCTTCCCAGAAATTTCTGGCCATTTGCCAAAATTTGAAGCCATTATTATAATTAATAAGAATAAAGCGAGCTTCCAGAATCGTTACAATGCTGGACAAAATGCATTTCGACCGTCTTTACGTTCTGAGTTCAAATTCCGCTGAAGCCGAAAACATGAAAGGCAAAGTCGACCTAGGCGAAATTTGAACTCAGAACGTAACGACAGACGAAATACCGCTTAGCATTTCATCCGGCGTGCTAACGATTCTGCCAGCTCGCCGCTTTTATAAATATTCTTTTCTACTCTAGGCACAAAGCCCGAAATTTCTGGGGAGGGGACCAGTCGATTGGATCGACCCAGTACGCAACTGGTGCTTAATTATCGACCGAAAAGGATGAAAGGCAAAGTCGACCTAGGCGGAATTTGAACTCAGAACTCAAAAAGAGAAGAAATCACGCTATGCATTTCTCCCGGCATGCTACAATATATAATATTGTAAGATATAGAAGCGTATATTAGAATGCAGTTAAATATAACATCGAGCTGTTCAGTACATTATAGTATTGTAAAGTATTGCAGATTAATTTATAGACGGGTACAGTACAATACAATGACCAACAACATATATATGAGATGTTGAAAATAGAGAACAAGTCATGAATATAGGCATATATA
>NC_068997.1:51947411-51948208 GCF_001194135.2 Octopus bimaculoides | reverse complement strand
ATAATAATAATAACAATAATAATAATAATAATAATAATAATAATAATAATAATAATAATAATAATAATAATAGTAGTAGTAGTAGTAGTAGTAGTAGTAGTTGTTGTTGTTGTTGTTGTCGTGTTTAAGACGTAAACCTAAGCACAAACATAAGTATATAATATATATATATATATACATATACACGCATACGTATATGAGTACTTCTTCAGATCCACCCGCTCTTTAGGGTGTGGTCAACAAACTATGTAACCATATATGTATGAAAAGTGATTTTGTACGTGTTTATATACACATACATACATACATGCATACATACATACATACATACATATATACATACATATATACATATTTATATATATATATATATATATATATATATATATATATATATATATATATATATGCATAAATATAGGTATATACACACACACATATGTATATATATGCTTGTCTATATTTATAATATATATAATACATACATAAATATAAGCTATATATAAGTACAGTGACACACATATATGTATATGAATATATATTATTTACATTAAAAGGATATCTAAATATTTAGAATTGTGTTTATACAAGGGTCTCCCCTTAACAAAAAAAATGTATATATTATTTCGTGTGTATATGTAGGTGTAGCGTAGAAAAAGCAAACAAAATTCACTGCATCCATAGAAAAATACACGCACTCTACGCATATATGTATACCTATACATACACATACATAGAAAAATACACACACACATTTATATACATCAAGAAAAATATACATCCATATCTATATGAGT
>NC_068997.1:51946431-51947308 GCF_001194135.2 Octopus bimaculoides | reverse complement strand
TATATATATATATATATATATATATATATGCACACACAGGTGAAGGCACGTGGCTTTGTGGTTATGGGTATTCGGCGGCCCACGATTCCAGGTCAATCACTTTGCTCCGGTCAATCCATCTGACGAAAGAGAGATGTTCCTGGGCCTGTATTTCAAAGGTCCGGTTTTGTCCCTTTCTGAATCACACTGAATTTCTTTGAGAACTACGTTAAATAGTACGCCTGTCTGTGGAGTACTCAGCCACCAGCACGTTAATTTCACGAGCAGACTCTTCGTTTGATCGGGTTAAGTGGAACGCTCGTCGTCGTGACTGACGGAGAGTCAGGCCATTAACACACAAACACACACACATGCAAATAAGCAAATTCACGTACGCGTGCATACACTTATTCGCACTGAACAAGTCCGATCTTCTTGGATCAATTTTCAGGCTGGAATTTTGTAGCGTATAACAAGCTGTCTCCCCGGTCATGTTTGTTAAAAGAGTTATCAGAGTCTATAGAGGAAGGGTATCGGAGAAGGATCTTCAGGTTCGCAGGGAAATTATGACCTTCTCAGAGGCAGAGCTGCGTGACCCACTGTGGGCAGAATTACAGCTGGAAGCCAAAAAATGAATTCATGATGGCCCATGCAGGGAAGATGCCATAATATCACGATTTCTACAGCCCCCAAAAACTGGTATTCAGGTCAGAACAGGTGGGAAGTGGAGAGCAAGGGATATGGTTAAAACAGCACAATTGCGGTTCATGAATCGAGTGCTGGCTAATGTGGTACCGCGTGGAAGAACTGGTTCGTGTAGACAAGGTGCAACGAAAGGTGCCATGACAAAGTGCAAAGAAACGACAAGAGGTTACTGGAGCAGAGTGAAATATATATA
>NC_068997.1:51942902-51945627 GCF_001194135.2 Octopus bimaculoides | reverse complement strand
ATATATATATATATATATATATAGAGAGAGAGAGAGAGAGAGAGTGTGTGTGTGTGTGTGTGTGTAGTGGGGCAGGGTGATGGTGATGGTGGTGTTGTTTGCAAGTGCACCCACCTCTATATGACCTAGTTTCTATAATGAGATACACACAAAGGTGGGGGGGGGGGTACAGAGATAAAAAGATGAGTAAGAGAAAGGTAAAGGCGAGAGGCGGAGGTGAATGATGAGAATGAGATGGAGAGGAGGGTGTGTAGGAGGAGGAAGTAAGTGAACAAGTGTGGTGGGGGTTACTCCAGTATTTGTATGAGGAATAGGGTGGGGTTTGGTATATTGTGATGATATCGACACCACAATAGATTTAATCAAAACACATTCGGCATTCGTAAAGACCCGAATAACACCCTGTTGTGGATGTCCGAAAAACACCCAGTCCTGGATACCCGAACAAGACCCAGTTTTAGATACTCTTACAACTTCCGGTTATGGATATTCGAATAGCAACAATTCCTGGATATTCAAACAACAACCATTCCTGAATACCTGGACAATAGCCAACTTTATTTACTTGACTAACTCTCGGGTTTTGATACCCGGACAAAATCCTGTTTTCGATACCCGAACAAGCTCCAAATTTGGTTTCCGTGATAACACACCATCTTGGATACCCGAACAAAACCTAGACCTGGATATCCGAACAACACCCCGTTTCGGTTACCAAAAACAACGCCCAGTCTTAATAGTAGCCAGGCCTGGATACCCGAATACCCAGTGCTAGATATCCGATTCCGTCCAAATATGTGACAGTCCAGACACGAATAAAACGAAAGAAAGAAGTGGTCCGTGGACGTGAGATATCGACATGTAGTAAATCATGGAAGTAGATAGCAAAAGAATAAAGATTGATCGTGGAGTTGAAGATGTTGACTAACTAAAGATTAAAGAATGACATTGGAACCATGGATGCTGAAACTCGGGATCTTGGGGTTAGTAGCCCGCGCTCTTAACCACTATGCCATAGAACTTTTATCTTTTACTTGTTTCACTCATTCGACTACGGCCATACTGGGGTACCACTTTGAAGAATTTGAGTCGAAAGAATCGACCTCAGTAATTACTTACTTTTTTAAAATTTATTCTATCGGTCTTTTAGGTCGAACCGCTGAGTTACAGGAGCGTAAACAAACTAACACTAGTTGTCAAGTGTAAGTGGGTGACAAACAGATACACACACACGCACACTCACACGACAGGCTTCTTCCAGTTTCCATCTGCCAAATCCACTTACAAGGCTTTGGTTGGCCAAAAGTACAGTAGAAGACAGTTGACCCTGCTGCCACGCAGTAGGCCTGATCTCGGTACCGTTATATGGTTATGAAACAAACCTTTTACCACACAGCCTTACCTTACGTTATACATTTACATTTGTACCAGTAATTATTGAGGTGCGTGGGTATAAAAGTTTGAAAGAATACGAAAAGCTACTTTTTTTTTCAGAAAATTCGGATTACGTAATTCCATTGCATAAGACCAGCATGTATTTTAACACGTAACTTATTGATGTCTATATTCTTAGAATAGATATATTTCTTCGTTAAATATAAACCTACGCCTTATTCTAAGTATGAATGCAAAGAATACGAAATAAAATCCAAATATACACCAATACACATAAACATGCACACACACATTCATATATATATATATATATATATATATATATATATATATATATATGTTCTTACGTACGGATAAATACATTAATGTGCATGCGTAGAGACATGAATTCACACTCACACAGACATACACACACGTACATACACATGCACACGCACGCACGCACACATATATTCATACGCGAAGTATGAAAGCGTTATTCCCAATATACCGACGGACTCTGAAATAATTTCCCTACAAAATAATCTGAATATTTCTTACAGATATTTCGTCTTCATTGCTTAGGTCTATTCATTCTCACCATAAATAAATGAAACCTTGTAAAAGAGATCCACATTTTTTTTTCTCTCTCTCTCTCTCTCTCTCTCTCTCTCTCTCTCTCTCTCTCTCTCTCTCTCTCTCTCTCTCTCTCTCTCTCTCTCTCTCTCTCTCTCTATCTCTCCCTGTTTTTGGCACAAATGAATGACTTCATGTAAGCAACAACGCCCCTATAGTTCCAGCTGATACCCAAAGAATTCGTCGAAGACAAGTTCTCTGGGGTATCGCAGTGGTAAACCAAGCATAAGGTAAGACTAGATTTCACAACAGAATCCTATTTTACATATTTTCCTTTTCGGAATTCCAATTTTTCCCTTCGGATTTCCTGTTCTTTAATATTATTTAAACAAACAATAGATATGAATAAGGATCTTATAAGGAAATCAATTCTAGGGGACTTCATAACCATGTATCTCTTTTCTCTCTCTCTCTCTTTCTCTCGCTGTATATATATACACACACACATACATATATACATACACACATATATGTGTGTGTGGGGGTCTGTATTTGTGTGTATGTGTATGTATATGTATGATGTATGTAATATATTTATTTACGTATGTGGTAATAATCTCAATATCTGAATATCTAAGCAAATCTTCTAAGACCACAGGAAATGCATTACATTGTCTTATATGCGATTGTGCGTGTGCATGCGCGCGCAAGTGCTCCCGTGTATTCAAGCATATATATATACATACATATATATATATATATATATATATATATA
>NC_068997.1:51940188-51941756 GCF_001194135.2 Octopus bimaculoides | reverse complement strand
ATATATATATATATATAGATTAAATTAGAAATATATCATTTCTAAATCTCTCAGAGAGATTTATACAGTAGGCGCAAGAGTGACTGTGTGGTAAGTAGCTTGCTTCCCAACCACATGGTTCCGGGTTCAGTCCCACTGTGTAGCACCTTGGGCAAGTGTCTTCTACTGTAGCCTCGGGCCGACCAACGCTGTTGTGTGTTTATTTGAATAATACATTATAGTAATGATGAAGGCAAAAGCCTTTACAGCTTGATGAGTTTCGAAATTCCCGTGCCATATTGTATATTTACTTACCTGTAATGGTGGACGCGCAATTTATTTACCTGTAATTTATTTACCTGTAATTAGGGCAGTGGGCTCACGGTCATAGGATTGCGGATTCCATTCCCAGACCGGGCATTCTGAGGGTTTATTGAGCAAAAACACCTAAATCTCCATGTGGCTCCGGGAGAGGGTGGTGTCAAACCCTGCTGTACTCTTTCACCACAACTTTCTCTCACTCTTACTTCCTGTTTCTGTTGTGCCTGTAATTCAAAGGGTCAGCCTTGTCACATTGTGTCACGCTGAATATCCCCGAAAACTACGTTAAGGGTACACGTGTCTGTGGAGTGCTCAGCCACTTTCACGTTAATTTCACGAGCTGGCTGTTCCGTTGATCGGATCAACTGGAACCCTTGTCGTCGTAACCGACGGAGTGCCACGATAAATATATTCTTACATACATAGCGGTGAGCTGGCAGAATCGTGAGCCGGGTGAGCAAAATGCTTAGCGGTATTTCGTTCGTATTTATGTTTTGAGTTCAAATTCTGCCGAGGTTGACATTGCCTGTTATTTTTTCGGGGGTCGATAGAAATAAGTACTAGTTGACCTCTGGGTGGGGGAATGTCCCACCTGTAATGGTTTGCGCTCATTTTAATTGACTTTTCATTTCATGCCTATATAAAATACGGATATTTTATAAAATACCCTTTATAGAATATAAACAGTAAAGTTTCAAGTTAAATCCGTTCTCAAGAACAAAAGAAAATATACAAAAAAAAAAATGAAAGAAACTACGCTATAGATGAGCTCGCGGCGCTTATTGAACCTCAGTCGTGCCGATAACAAATCGACCGTGATAACCATTACTCCAGGGTGTCCTCCCGATCGCTGCTATCGTACTTAGCTCTCGTAAACAATCCGTTGGATCAGCTTCTGCTGTTTAGCTCTGCTTGTATTACATAAACTTCGTTCGTATTTTTGACAGTTTCTGAACCCCCAGCGGAGAGGTCGTCTGGTTGTTTGTCAACACAGACTACTCTCACGCCAGGTACTTCCAGGCTGTCTAGTACGATCCCAGGATATTGAACGTAATACAAACCGTTAAGATTTTTAAGTAGATTCACAAGCACACCAGAGGATGGAAAAATGTGGATAGGATCGCCTATGAGAATTCAATCATGTGTGTTTGTGAGAGAGGTAGAGAGAGAGAGAAAGAGAGAGAGAAAGAGAGAGAGAGAGAGAAAGAGAGAGAGAGAGAGAAAGAGAGAGAGAGAGAAAGAGAGAGAGGACGAGAGAGAGAGAGAGA
>NC_068997.1:51934791-51939361 GCF_001194135.2 Octopus bimaculoides | reverse complement strand
ACACACACACACACACACACACACACACACACACACACACACACACACACACACACACACACACACAAGCACACACCACACTCGTTTGAAAGTAAATACATATACGTATTTTCTCACAGTTGACAATTCATTTCATTTATGCGCTTTACCTTATCAATGCCTATTGCCTACCCTGAGAATTTCCACGTAAAATGTATGAAAGCGCGCATGCAGTTATATATATATATATATATATATATTCATCCGTCCGAAAGTATGTATGTATGCTGTTGCTGCTATATTGCTGTATATATATATATATAATTAGAACCTAAAGACGCATGGTTCAGTGGTTAGAGTATCAGGCTCACAGTCACGAGGCAGTGTTGGGCCGTGTGTTGTGTTCTTGAGCAAGACTCTTTATTCCACGTTGCCCCAGTTCAATCACCTGTAGAAATGAGTTGCGACGTCAGTGGTGCCAAGCTGTATCGACCCCTTTGCCTTTCCCTTGGATAACATCAGTGGCATGGACAGGGGAGGCTGGTATGCATGGGCGACTGCGGGTCTTCTATGAAAAACAACCTTGTCCGGACTTCTGCTTCAAAGGGGAACTTTCTAGGTGAAATCCCATGGTCATTCATGGGTCTTCAATATATATACATATATATATATATGTATACATACATATATATATATATATATTTGTGTGTGTGTGTGCGCGCGCGCGGATGTGTAGTTGTTTACCAAACAGAAGCATGTGTTTATACAGTTGTGTATTTATCAACCATTTCTCTGAATATTTGTTTATTTGTGTATATATATTCATAAATGCGTGTGTTAGCCATATGTTTACATGTTTACATGTATGCTTCTACCACAGGTATTTACGAATGTATATATGTATCTATCAGTCGTATGGGTAGTATTTATCAGTATAGTCACTACGATAACCTGGTTAAATATCTTTATGAAGATAACCGTATTTCTTCAATCCTTATCGTTTATTTACATCTTCTGTTGTGATTTCGTGTTGTTGTTTCATAGAAACAGATTTTGCTTAACCCCAGGTCGGTCCTGATGGCACACACCTATAATCGAAGTTTCTCTAGCCTTGTCTGTTAAAATGTCTCAACTGGTCAACATGTAACTTCCTTAATGTCCTTTCGGCCTGATGATATTCCACTCAAAATCTTCAATTAAGTGTGAATTGAGACAATTGTAGGCACTCTTTTAATAAATTAATTTTATCCATTAAATCTCTCCATCTTCTTGTTTAATAATATTATACACACACACACACATATATATATACACTTTTGGCATTAAATGTATTTATAATATTCTGTTTAAATTGAACTGCCTAACATGCTTTTCCTTCCATTTACTCCTACACCTGCTCAAATTTTTTGACTACTACGAAGTGTATTCTATACAGATAATACCTGTCTTTAATCTATAAAGTATGTATACACACACACACACACACACAGACATATATATATATATATACATATATACATATATATATGCCTACATGTATACATACATACATACATACATGCATATATACATATATATATAGGTATATACATATGTATACATGTATACATGCATACATACGCATATATAAACGTATATGTACATAAATATATATTTGAAGACATGTATTTAAACATATGCCTGTATGTATGTATATCTATATATATATATATATATATATATATGCATATGTATATATCTATATGTGTATATATATTTCTATATGCGTATATATACGCATATATACATATACATATATACATATATATATATGTTTGTGTATAGTCATGTATTTATATTTATATGTGCATATATATATCGTATATTGTGTAACAAGTTGTTGCGTACCAAAATGACCCTGAAAGTATCACCTTATCAAATCAGCGACAAGAAAATACAGGTAACAGATGTTCGAAATCAGATAGAGTTAAATTACAATGTTTACTTGCGAACATGATTTGTGACACAGAATATTGCTTAGGATACGGTTCTTTGCATTCCGTTTTCAAATCACGCCGAGGTCAACTTTGTCTTTCATCCCATCATTCGCGATAAATATATTACCAGACAAGTTCTGTGGCCAATGGCATTTGGCCCGGAGTCTTTTACGGCCAGAGTTCGGAATCTGCAGAAGCGCCCGGGTTCACGCGCGTGCAAGTGTGCAAATGTGTCTGTGTGTTATGTTTATATGTATTTATGTTAGTATATGTATATATGTGGGTGTATTAGTTTCAAATTTTGGTACAAGACCAGTAATTTTAGGGGAGAGGTAAGTCGATGACATGGTTCCTCCACCTCCAGAGTTCAACAAGTATTTATTTCTATCGACCCCGAAAGAAGGGAAAGCAAAATCAACCTTGGCGGAATTTGAACTCAGTACGTAAAGACGAACGAAATGCCGCTAATCATTTTGCCACTACCCTAACCACTGAGCCATTGCGCCTCCACAATATATGTTTACATGTCAATAGATATGTAAACATATCATGTACGGCGGGGGGGGGGAGATCTATTGTAAGAGTTGTTCGGGTGGGGGCTGTCAGATAAATTGCTATGCTAGTTATCGCATGTGCTCTCCTAGGCTTTGGGTTCAAATCGAGCAGAGGCCAACTTTACAGCTCATTCTTTGTGTGTCAATAAAGAGAATACCACTCCTGTACTGCGGACGATTCCATTCTTTCTTTGTTTCATCTGTCTTTCTCTCTTATTGGAAGAAATGAATTGTAGTCGGAACTGTAGATAGATGGGTTTCGCTAAGTCTAAATATACCCCGAGTCACTCCAGCTATATCATGTATGTCTCTCTCTTTGTCTTTAGCTCTTTGTCTATGTCTCCATTATATATATCTATATTTATCTATCTATCTATCTATATATATATATATATGTATATATATATATATATATATACAGTATGTATATATACGGTATGTATATTAATGTTGTTCTTAGTTGTAACTAAGCTATTTTACTAAATTCTTTGTTATATTTAAAATTAATTGAAAGAAACACAGAGCATCTCAACAGAAATATGGTAACAAAAGGGTTAAAATATATAATAGAGAAACAATTCTTAACCCTTTTGATACCAACCCAGCTGAAATTGCTCCTGGCTCTGTAGTACAAAATGTCTTGTTTTCAAAAGTTCTGAATTAAAATCTTCCAACAAACCTTAGTCACAATCTATGTTCCTAACACTAGCTTAATGGTAACTAAGTTATATTTAGAATTAACTGAAAAAAAAACAAACAGATTATCTCAATAGAAATATGGCAACAAAGGGGTTTAAAATTGGAGATGGAAAGAAAACAATTGAAAGCTTTGATTATGAAATAGGCGTCCAAGGGTCTGCAGCGTGAGATGGAAGTACGAACTTTGGGCTCAGGTATGTAGCCAAATCCTTAACCGCATAGCCGTACTTGCACTCCAAATTATTGGAACGATTCTAAGTTAACAATCCGATTCCATCTGGAGTTGAGTAACTGCGACACCTCGAACTAATACTTTCATGAAATAAACAAAAATAAATAAGTACACAAGAAAGGATGTTGAGATGTCTTCGAGATGTTGATGTTTTTGTTGATGGCGGTTGTGTAGTAGTAGCAGTAGTAGTAGTAGTAGTAGTAGTAGTAGTAGTAGTTGTAGTAGTAGTGGTGGTGGTGGTAGTAGTATTAGTAGTAGTAGTAGTGGTGGTGGTGTTGGTGGTGGTGGTGGTTCCGATATTACTGTGGTGGAAAAAGGGAAGGTGAGAGGTATTTTCCCACGGGTATTTCAGAACATCCTACACATATATCCTGAAAACATCTCTCTCTCTCTTCCTCTCTCTCTCTATCTCCGTCTATCTGTTTGTCTGTCTGACTGTCTGTCTGTCTGTCTCTGTCCGTCTGTCTGTCTCTCTCTCTCTCTCACCTACACAGTCTTTTACTGAATCCTCATCACGCCACGTATATCCTCTCTCTTTCTCTCTCTCTCTCTCTCTCACACACACACACACATACTTATAAACCACACACATAAACGCGCATACGCACACACATACACACACACACACACACACACGCACACTCTAGATTTATACCGAATGCCTTACAAATGTCACACACACAAATGCACAACATATACACAGTGAGCATAGTATAGCTCACT
Source organism: Octopus bimaculoides (assembly GCF_001194135.2). Classification (NCBI taxonomy): domain Eukaryota; kingdom Metazoa; phylum Mollusca; class Cephalopoda; order Octopoda; family Octopodidae; genus Octopus; species Octopus bimaculoides. The sequence goes on along the minus strand of NC_068997.1, from coordinate 51,935,198 downwards.
GCACACATACACACTCACACTAAATATACACGACGTACATTTCATGCTTAACACGCACACACATGCACACGTACATACACACACACACACGCACACACACACACTATTAACATGCTGCATACATTACACACGACATACGTACACAAATATACAACACACACTATACAAAATGTAACATATAAACACACACAGAATTCACTGCGTACTCACATATACACACAACATATACCTTTACACACGGCATACAGCATACTAAGAAAACACACACACACACACACACACACACACACACACACATACACACATGCACACCATTCTATTTTACGTATACATTATACAGCATCACTAGCGAAGGTGCGTGGCTCAGTGGTTAGGGTATTCGGCTCACGATCGTAAGGTCGTGGTTT
>NC_068997.1:51931892-51934781 GCF_001194135.2 Octopus bimaculoides | reverse complement strand
ACATTATACAGCATCACTAGCGAAGGTGCGTGGCTCAGTGGTTAGGGTATTCGGCTCACGATCGTAAGGTCGTGGTTTCAATTCCCGGTGACGCATTTTGTCCTTGAGCAAGACACTTTATTTCACGTTGCTTCAGTCCACTCAGCTGGCAAAAATGAGCTGTACCTGTAATTCAAAGGGTCAGCCTTATCACACTCTGTGTTACGCTGAATCTCCCCGAGGACTACGTTAGGGGTACACGTGTCTGTGGAGTGCTCAGCCACTTGTACGTTAATTTCACGAGCAAGCTGTTCCGTTGATCGTATCTGATGGGACCCTCGTCGTCGTAATCGACGGAGTGCTCCTATTACTAGCACGCCAGGCGAAATGCTAAGCGGTATTTCGTCTGCCGCTACGTTTTGAGTTCAAATTCCGCCGAGGTCGACTTTGCCTTTCATCCTTACGGTGTCGATAAAATAAGTACCAGTTACGCACTGGGGTCGATGTAATTGACTATCCCCCTTCCCCCAAAATGTTTAAGGCCTTGTGCCTTGAGTAGAAATAAGTATACAACATCACTTTCTTTACTACAGCCATGTCCTAACGCAGTCCTACGATGTCACACTGCGAGTAACATGGCGGTGAAATAGCTCTTGTATTTTAGGGGACTAAGGCGGTGAAATAGCTCTTGTATTTTTGGGGACTAAACCCCTATACATACATATATTTATACATATATGTATGTGCATGCGTATGTACATATGCATACGTACATACAGACATAATACGCATATACACACATAACAACATATGTCTGTACACCAGTGAGTGTATGTGTCTGGTGTGAGTACGAGCGTGTGTGCGTGATTGTGTACGTGTGTACGTGTGTTGTGTGTGTCTTTGTTTGTTTGTGTGCGTGTGTACGTGTATATGTGTGTGTGTGTGTGCACGTATGATGCTTGCATCAGTTGATTCTTCAATATGTTACATCCCTGCTGAGGCCCCAACTGCTTCAGCTCGTTTCTAATTGGACTTTGATGTTATCGGCCCTCATATATATATACATCACTTGCTGTACGTTTAATGTTTATTTAGCTCCCACTAACATTCGAAACGTGGATCTCTCCACTCCTCTCTCTGATGTCATCGACATTCCCAAACGTCTTCCCAGCCATACACCGCCCTCTCTCGTTTACTCTACTCTTCCTCCACGGATGCTGCCAGTACGAAGACTAAATAGTCACCACACCGAAATGTTAGGTTGGTCCCATCTACTTAGATGTTACATATCTATTCTATAAACAGTTTTGTTATTTTCCGCTCTTCTAAAAATATAATGCGATAAAGTGTATTCTGATACAGATGTCATTGCCACGTATGACCGAACCATCTTTGCCTCTTCGCGACAACAACCCACGCTACATCATTATCTCTGTCGAATTCTTTGGAATTTAAAGTCAGGTGACTCGTGTCAAAGTTTCAAGAATCTCGTTGCAAGCACTCCAGGCAGAAAATAATATTCCTTTCCGTCTGATTTCATTTCGATGGGCAGCTCACAGAATGGCACTCAATACCCACAATAGACCTTAAGGAATTTACGCACAGTTCTTCTACAAATTTAAAAAGCAAAACCTTGAAGAAATCGATCAATGCAAGATCTTATTCTTATGCAAAAGACCGTCAAATTAAAGGAAGATGTTATTGGATACCGAACGAATCCAAGTTCCCGTATCTCTGAAATCGATTTGGGTTTTCGGCCGCTTAATTAAGATGATCTTTACTACTTTAGTAGAGTTCCGTTAACGGTTGATCTTCAATCAGGATGGCTCTAATAATATTAATCCCGCAGAAATCTGTTCCGTTCGAAACTTCTAAGAAACGCAACTTGGACCCGTTCTGTATTCAGTTTTTCGATTCAATATTTGTCCCCTGGACTTATTGTGATAAAGTGAAGACATATCTTTGGTCACCTCAGTATAGATAATAAGACAAGTGATTTTAATAATGCTCCTTATATGATTCTTGAACAAAGTACATCCGTGTGAGTTCCCATCCTCACCAAATTCTTCAACCTTCCTCTTTCTCTCTCTACAGATATCTATTAAACAAGTAAAAATAATATATAGCGTGTTTTTCGTTGCCAAGATGATCAATTCCTTTCTCTTTCTCTCTCTCTCTTTCTCTCTCTCTTTCTCTCTCTCTCTTTCTCTCTCTCTCTCTCTCTCTCTCTCTCTCTCGTTCCCTTCCTACTCTCTCTCTCTCTCTCTCTCTCTCTCTCTCGCTCTCGCTCTCTCTCGGTCGAATATCGTCATTCACTCACCCTTCCAATATCTCCAAGATAGTTGAAATCATTGAAGTCACCCACATTTTGCCACAATCTCTACTCCCTAAATCCCTCACAGCATGGTCCCTATTATCCCTCATTCACTAGCAGTCTGTTGACCATTGAACTAAATCCCACGGGCACGCATATTTTCACATATCACGACTTCCACAAAGTAATGCCTTTGCTATGGGCATCACCAAAATCCTTCGACTATATTTGTTACAAAAAATCCCCTGAGAAAGTCTTCTACCAAATGGCTGCAAGTGGCTCTCTTCTCAAAACTTGTACGATTCCGTTCTTATATAACAACTTCCACAAAATAACCAAAGTAACATCGTTCCTGTAGACATCACCAAATCCTTCGACAACATTTGTCACGAGAATCTCCTCAGAAATTTTTTTGTCTAGAGGCTATAAATGTCTCTTCTCTCTGAGATCGTAAGATTCCTCCCTGGCAAATTCTCAAAGCAAACAGACTCTCCCTCCAGCTTACAGTTTATTAACTGATATCTATGTCAAGGTCCCGTTCTCTCTCTCTCTCTCTCTCTCTCTCTCTCTCTCTCTCTCTCTCTCTCTCTCTCTCT
>NC_068997.1:51924861-51927859 GCF_001194135.2 Octopus bimaculoides | reverse complement strand
TATATATATACATATATATATATAATATAATATATATATATATATATAATATAATTATATATATATATATATATATATATATATGTATGTATGAATGTATGTATGTATGTATGCACACACACGCATGTGTAATGTACACATAGATATTTGGAGAATCATGTTTTGACTGACTCTACACTATAATTAAATCTACGTATATATAATTATAGTTAACAATTAGTCAAAACATGTTTCTGCGAATTTCAGACAAACTCTAGTGAAAGTCGGTATATATTTCAATCAAACCTTATGTTACCCCTGATCATAGAGATGAAATCTATAACGCTAGGAATAGCCAGACATAGCACAACAACTGGTATTAATCAAGTTTAGACACACGGCCAGCAATTCCGGGGTGGGGGGCGTAGCTGAGGTAAGGTGATTACAACGACTCCAATGCTTGATTGGTATGTATTTTAGCAACTTCGAAAGGATGACAGGCAAAGTTGACCATGGCAGAATTTTGAACTCGGAACGTAATGACGGACGAAATGCCCGTCGTGCTAACGAAATTGATTGACTGATATGTGGACTGATAGCCGAGCTCGTAGAAAGAGTTTACTGTGATTCGCTGATTCCATATTTTATATTACTCTTATTATGTGAGTGTGTATGCGTGCGTGTGTGTGTCTGTGTGTGCGCATACGTGTTTGCGTATCAAAGTAGGTTATACACGAGGTATTTAAATAGAGCACTCTCAATAGGATATCAAGGAAAAAAGTGCAGCTGTTGGTCGAGTCTTCGACAGACCATTCCGCACTGGGTTATGCAACAGAAGATAAGTGACAAATTGAACTCCTGATAAAGCCGGCTACGTCTAACCGTAAACCACAGAATCTTTTGCAATGATTAGATAAGAAAAATGGCGAATCTCTTTGTTTACTTTAAAGTTACTGCAATGGAGGCCAGTAATAGTAGCGATTAGTTCATTTATCTGAACGACACTGATACCAGATGTGTTACAGCGTGGCATTACATCGCTTTAACTGTTTTATAATACAAGCATGGGAACAGAATTGTGATAACGTAAAATTACATATGTAGGTGTTTAAATGCATTCTGCACACACATACATATGTACACACAGATATGTACGCATGTATATATATATATATATATATATATATATATATATATATATATATATATATATATATATATACACACACATAGACACGAACATAAAGATGTATATATGCATATATATATATATATGTGAATGGTTTGTTTTATGTCGAGTTATAATAGAAACAATAAAAATTTTAAACTGAACTGGAGAATTGCTGAACATTTCTGTTGAGTACATATTTATTAAACTTTTACAACTGGGGTGACAGTAACTTCGAAGTTTAGGCCTGTTAGTCTTCGTGGGACAGTCCACGTCGGTCAGCAGTTCGGAATTTTAGACGTTTCTGTCACCCACCTTGTAAAAGTATTCTACACACACACATACACGCATACACATACACACACACGATGCTCTTACGAGAAGATGGGTCGCAGGTTGCCCATTTCTATAGTCTAAGTTATATATTAACAAAATGTTTAATCCCAGGTAACATCTTTCAGTTAAGCAGACCTATTAATCGAAAACGTTCCAAGCACGACCATCTCAGCTATTTCCAAGACAGTTATAAACCTAATACCAACTTATTATCCAACGTCTCCTCCTTGTCTAAATAGCGTAGGACGAGTAAGGTAAATATGGCTGCTGTTTTTAGCTTCTTTAATAACTACAAAGAGCTTCCTATACTTGCTAAATATTTCCTCTGCAACTCTGGCCCAAGATCTGCTCTGGAATCCCCTCAATCGCTTTTATTGTAACTAGAAACCTTTCCGTTTCCCTCAAGCAGGAAGCTGCCTAGCAAACCACTTTAATCTCCCTTCTGTGTAAGTAAGCCTTCCTGGTTTTCTTTCGAAACTTATAATCTCTCAACCACAAAATCTCTGCGGTACTTAATAGAAAACAGATCGGTTTTACTGTCAACATTAATTATGGTCTCACACCTCAGTGAAACCACATTAAAAAGTACATCTTTACAGTTCATCAATGAGCAACCTCTGTTGGCTGGTTACTTAAGAGCGTTTAAGATCTTTATAGAATCGTTTAAAGTGTGATAGTTGCGAGGCAAATATATAAGAGGTGGAGGCGGAAGTGTGTAGTAATGGATTCATATGGGAGAAGCTGGAAGAGGTGGTATGTAGAAAGTGTGGTTCAATTATATTCCACAAGTCTTCGTCTTTTACGGCCTTAAAGAAGTCCTTAATTGTGCTGAGTAAGACAATTAAGGAAACAGAATAATATGGCGTCAAATTTAACAAAGTCAATGAAATGAAATTGCAATCTAAGTTAATTATCCTGACGTAACAATAAGCATGTCCAATACAGTGACGTATCACGCTAAAAAGAATGACGTAATAAGCTAAAGAAGATGACGTAACAAATTCTTATTCAAATTTGATGTTATGAGTTAATAAGATGACATACTAAGGAATAGCATAAATAATAGGAGATCACAACTGCTGAGTCATGTGCTGACGTAATCAGTTTGTTAATGTGAAGACGACAAGCAGTGGATTTCATAGATGTCTTGCGGTATCGCTTCTAGATTTTGCTTTCTGATTTGTAATTCCAGCTTGGAATTTAAATCCTGCCAATGACCAGGGATGATCCAATCACGTGACCAAGTTAATTATGAAAGCAGTGATGGACGGAGGAAAGTTATGGCTGCCTACTGCTTCTTTGTAGTCGATGATTATGATTGAATAGTATCCCAGTTGACTGCCATCCGGGAAGCAATAAGATCAGACGGGATAATATTGTTGAGAGACTAACAGGCACAGGTGTAGCTGTGAGGTTAAGAAACTAGGTTTGAAACTACCTATCTATCTATCTATCTATATATATATATATATATATATATATATATATTCAATTTTTTTCTCCGTGTTTTTCTCC
>NC_068997.1:51922348-51924580 GCF_001194135.2 Octopus bimaculoides | reverse complement strand
ATATATATATATATATATATATGTATGTATGTATATATGTATATATATATATATATATATATATATATCCATTTACACACACTCACACACAGAGAGTCGAGAGTGCTAATGTATGAAACTCTCGATCCTTTCGTCGCTCTGTAATGACTGATAATTATTGATTAAAATATGCATAAATACATGCATGCATGCATGCATACAGGTACATACATATGTGTGTGTGTGCGTATGTATGTGCGTGTGTGTGCGCGAACGCGTGTTTTGTTACGTATTTAAATCATGTACGAAGTGAGCGAATGATATCACATGCACACATACACATGTATGTTTACACGCAAATGAACATGCATATACATGCGTGTGTGCGTGTAAATATGCATCTGTTTACGCATGGACATAGTTACCATATCACTGACATGTCATACACACACGCGCACACATACATACATGCATGCACACACACGGAAAATACATATCCATCACTTATACATAACTACATACACGCACGCATACATCCGCACTTCCATACACGTAACATTAAACCATCCACATTATACTAGACCGCCTAAACTATTTGTTCCTTTCATACAATAAACCTTCTTAATAAGTCTATTACATGTGTAAAATGTAGCGCGATGTGAACGAGTCATATATCACATCAAATAATACGATAGCATGAAAGCATCATAATACGACTGAAATAGATATGGTTGCGTGTGATATTTTAGATTAGTTTGAACCCCGTGAAAGTGAACTCTTTTAGTTAATTTGACACTAAACGTAGCGGGAGTTGCCGCGGGTCATATTACAGCTGACATGTTCATTCGGAATCGCAATTTCATGAATTTATAACGTATATAATTTGATAATTTCGATATGTAATAAGATGCATGTAAAACGCCAGAACAAACTAAGCAGCCATTTTATACGCTCGGCTAGGTCCTTTTGCTGTTGTGGCTACTTTGATATTTCGCTTGCATTGTACAAAATGATGGAAGGTTACCCAGTTTGGGGTCGAAGCAAAGCGAATCAATTTTGATACAGTTATGTCGTCTGTATCATGTACGATAATAGTAATGATGATGATGACGATGATGATGATGATAATAATAATAATAATAATAATAATAATAATAATAATAATAATAATAATAAAATAATGATAGTAATAATAATATCCGAGTGAGTAATTCGTCCGCTTAGCTGTAGTTATACTAATTAGTTTAACTTTTGCGCGTGTTCACATATGCACGCATGCGCGGGCAGACACACACGCGCGCGCATACACACACACACACACACACACACACACACACACACACACACACGCATGTGTGTGAATATGTGTATGCACTATAAATATATATATACATAAATATATATTTATATATAAATATGTGTGTATACATATATATATATATATATATATATATATATATATATTTACACACACACACACACACATATATATATACATATATAAGCGTATACAGGCATATATGTGCAAAGACTTACATGCATGCCACATTTACGCCTCTAAGTATGCACGTAACGTTGCATACTCTAATCTGGACATATACGGGAGTGTGCACATGTGTATGTGTGAGCAATTATATAGACATCCAGGCACATTCACACAGCCATACATACAATCATAAACACATACACACATACATACATACATTACTACATATATACACTATATTCACATCAGAGTCTGTAGCGATAAATTCATTTGTATAATTAGGGTTGTCTGACGTTTTAATTCAAGCGTGTCAGATAATAAAGTGTAGCTGCAAGTAGTAGTAGTAGTAGTAGTAGTAGTAGTAGTAGTAGTAGTAGTAGTAACAGTAGTAGTAGTAGTAGTAGTAGTAGTAGTAGTAGTAGTAGTAGTAGTAGTAGTAACAGTAGTAGTAGTAGTAGTAGTAGTAGTAGTAGTAGTAGTAGTAGTAGTAGTAGTAGTAAGTTTTCAATTGTCAGGAACATTGAAACAGGCAGAGAAACACAGATATACATATTAAGTCATGGTCACACGGAGACACAGGGAGACACAAGGTGACACGGGGAGACATAGGGCGACACAGGGAGAGAATTAGATGCATACAGACATAGGCACACACACACACACACACACACACACACACACACACACACACACATATATAAACACACACATACAGAGTCACATACACACACAGGTCATGCGAAGACAGAGACACAGTGGGACACAAA
>NC_068997.1:51919621-51920536 GCF_001194135.2 Octopus bimaculoides | reverse complement strand
AATAAAAATAAGCTATTGTAGCGAGCGAGACATTAGCTTAACCACTTAGAAACTTACAAGAACCGTTGCAACAGGTGAACCGTCGCAGTTTCGAACAGCGAAGTGAAGTTATGAACTTAATGGTCTTCGTGCGGTTTTCTAACTGGCAAACATATGTTGTTCCACACTGAAATCGCAATAGTTTTATTACCGTAAAACAATTCACATCAGGTCTCTCTCTCTCTCTCTCTCTCTCTCTCTCTCTCTCTCTCTCTCTCTCTTCCCTCTCTCTGATTCTCTGTTAATCTCTCGCTCTACCTCGTGTTTCCTTACTAAAAAGTATTTGAACAACTTAATCAGATCATAACAATCACTGCGTCATATTTTCACAAGATACAGGAAATAACTACCTTCTAAGATGAAATCCTTCCAATTTTTTTCCTCCCCACATTGTATAATCTACACAAATCTCTACTTTTCTGTATCATGTAGCATGTTTAGTTATGTTCTATCTTTTTTTCTTTCTTTTTTCGTATGTTCTAATTATCTTCATTGTGAAATATGCTAATTAAAACCTTCCAATATTCGGATTTTCTTCTGTTGTAGCTCTCGGCTTACGATTTTAAAATCACAATCAACTATTATTCATAAAATAGATTAGAAAAATTTTTAGAGACTCACGTTCCGTATTTGAGACTGATTAAATCTCGGAATAAAATATGGATCTCTCTAAAAATTAGGTCAATAAGAAACATAAGAGTCTGAAGTAATCAAGGAAAAGTAACATCGATAAAGAAATCTATATTTTCCGGTTTTTTAAGTGATTCGTTGCGTCCAACCTGAAACGTGTACACCCATTGATCTATCTATCTATCTATCTATCTATCTATCTATCTATCTATCTATCTATCTATCTATCTATCTATCTGTCTGTTT
>NC_068997.1:51909272-51916752 GCF_001194135.2 Octopus bimaculoides | reverse complement strand
TTATTATTATTATTATTATTATTATTATTATTATTATTATTATTATTATTATTATTATTATTATTATTATCATTAATATGCAGACAATAAAAATAGAAAGCATTCATATACAATTTTCATAGTTGACGTATAAAACTGTGCAAAGCAGGTTGAAAATACATGAAATGATATACAACCGTTCATCTTAAAGGTGTTGAAATCAAGCAAATTAATATTTGTTTACATATGGAATTCAAACGGAAGTTGACATTTAAAACAGAAGTGAATTTTGTAATGTTAAGCGTAATAATTTATGTTTAATATACAAATAAACTTTATAGTTTAACAATTTTTTAATATTCATTTATAATTTTTTCAAAGTAATATGATTTTTATTTAATAACATGGAAAAAAAACTGGACACAGTCCTGCACTTCTTCAATCATTATATTATAGATATATACACATATACGATGACTGGAATATCTATTCTTAATGCGTTCTGGCAGATTCGAACGTGGATGTCCAAGTCTTTGTTGTGTTTTGCCACAAGAGAATACCTTCTCTTTTACGACTGATGTGTTTTTATAACACCGCACTCGATGCATTAGTGCAAGGGATTCTTAGAGCGCTGGTGTTTCGATATCATTCTGTCTCGTCAGCTAGAGGCAACCCGGACTAATGACTGGATCAAAACAGGAAGCTCTTGTTCACTATTTCAGTGAACAAACTGTTTGCTGATTCATGCTGATATCTGCCAACCGATAATAATTGCACGGTGAACGGATAATTATTTGCACAGTGAACAACTTGAATCAAAACAATGATTTGTATATTTATTCTTAATATATTCCGCCAGACTCGGACGTGAATACACGAATCACTGCTGTGTTTAGCCACAGGCGAACAACTTCTCTTTTACTACGAATAACTTTCTTTGAGAAAATCGTGTCTATTATGAATAAACGTCCTGTGTTTCTTCTAGCCGTTGTTTTTCATCATTTTCCACCACCATCCCCTCGCATCATCTCTTCCCTCATATAGTCATTTCGCGATCCTCCACACCTTCACCTTCATATAAACCACCAAACACCCCGCCTCGTTACTTTAATGTACCCTCCAGCATTGCCGTTGTCATGACGACGACGGCCATAAGCATCAAGAACAACGACACCACCACCACCACCACCACCTCCATATCCATCTCTCCCACCATCATCACCACTATCATTAGCACTGTCATCACCAACAACACCGCCATTAAACGATTACCACGAATCACCAACACCACCATCATCACTTTCACTGACAGCAACAACACCAAGAACAAGAACGACTCTACCACCACCGTCACCACCACCATCACCACCATCACCGTCTTCAGCAACAACAACAACAACAACAACAAGAACACTACTGTAAACACCCCCACCTTGGCAGCTCGGAAATCCGATCTCCCATCCTATGGTTCACATAATCTGTCCTTTTCAATTTATTAATGTTGAATAAATGATCCGGATAAGAGGTTTCTCTTAATGTTGGCCCTGCTGAGTACTCGAGCACTACGCACGTTTGGTAACTCGCGAACGCAACCATCTCCGTTTCAACATGGCCTCTTGTCATTCGATGCTCTCTGACATCTCTTCAAGATATTTTTCACTCTGAATGTGCCTACGTGTGTACTGGCATACATACATATATATATATATATATATATATATATATATACATACATACATACATACATACATACATACATACATACATACATACATACATACATACATATATATCTATGGACATCCGATATGCTAGAAAGAGTTCATCAACTACCCAATCACAAGGAAAAATAATGTTCTCCAGAAACATGTTATGTTCTGGTGTTTGCTCAATTTTTTCTGGAGAACATTTTTATTTGTGGTTGTGTCGTTGATGACCTCTTTCTAGCATATCGGATGTCCACTTAGTGGTCATCCCTTCTTATACGCATGCAATACAATTTTTCTGAATTTTCAGATTTTTTATATGCCAGGCCACTGGTTTTAAATTGATGTTAATTAAATTCATATTCAATTTATCACCCTCAGTACATATATATATACAAATACACATATGTATATGTATATGTATGTGTGTGTAGATAATAATCTACGCAAAGTCAATATCTATGCACATAGTGGATGTTTGTTGGGAGTTGGTGTCCATTAAAAGCCTGTATCAATTAATAGGTATTATACCGGCAATGTGTTGATTGTAAATTAGCAGGATTGATTAATTAAACATAAAACTCACATTCATTCCGCCGGATTAGATTTAAATTTAATTTTACTTTGCCCACACATATACGATATCATAAGAACGGATTAAGTTTGGGTCTTAAAAGTAAAAGTTGATACTGGATGATTTTATGAACACCCACTTTGCTTTTTATTATGAAGCACGTGAAGTCATTCTTGTGTGACTGCAGGACAGGTGGCTGGAACCTGTGAAATACTAAATGAGAATATACAAATTTTATGTATTTGTATGTATTAATTTACACACACACACACACACACACACACACACACACACACACATACAATAAATTGCTGGCAGGGACACTGTATTTCGTTTTCCGACCAAAATATATTACCAAATATATTAAATGTTTTAAAGTCGATGTTGTGTTCTACTTTTTGTGTTAGCAGTGCGATGTAATCACTTTTAAGTTATCTTTATAGAATTTTTATAGAATTTAGCGCCAGCCCTGAAAGTTACGAAGCTTGGTGTACGAAGACGCCTATGTAAACAATGGGAGGAAACAATGACTCCTTAAACATGTATATACACCCGTTATCTATTTTTCTATCTTCTAGCGCATTGTTTCCTTACACATATTCGTATACCAAACGATGTAATTTTTAAGGCTGTCTCTAGATTCTATAGAAAATCAGTAGATACACTTAAAAGTGATACACACACACATTTATAAACACACACACACACACACACACACACACACACACACACACACACACACACACACACACACACACACACACATACATATATATATATATATCCATGTGAGTATGGAAAACGTTTCTTCCTTAGCTTTTAAGGAGAGTATTCATAGCTTGGAATGAAAGCTTATACAAAGATACATATATACATTATACACACACATACGTATGTGTTAATATGATGGCAGCTCACATCGTTTTCGATGTTTGAATGTTTCAATGAAAAGATTTTTTTCTTTTTTAAATAAAAAAAAGTGCTGCATCAATTTTCTCGCCATATTCAGCTAATATTGTAAAAACTCTGTATAACATACGTTGTAGTTGTGAGATATAAAGCAGATTTCTTGATTCTGTGATCTAAAATAGAATTTTATATTTGTGATGTAGAACAGACCTTGTCTCTACGTTGTAAAGCTGGCTTCTTAATTCTGTGAGAAATATATTAAAAAAAAAAGGAAAAAAAAAAAGGAAACAAAAATTAGATTTTGTCACTGTGAACTAAGACCACAAACGTATGAGGTGTGAAATAGACTCTCATTCACAAAGTAAAAGTATATTATTTTAATGGTGGTAACCAAGTAGATGGTGTTGGCGGTACTGGAGAAACTTCCTTATTTAAAAATGAAAACAGGAAACAGACCAAATCCAGGTGTTTCTATAATCATACAACCATTTAAGTTACACTGATTTTCCACGTCCATAGAATAAGTAACAGTTGACCACTGAGGTCGATGCAATCGACATACCATCTCTCCTGGAATTGCTGGCCTTGTGCCAAAATTTGAAGTTAGTATGTGGAAATAATTAAGGCGGCGAACTGGCAGAATCCGCCGAGGTCGACTTTGCCTTTCATCCTGTCGGGGTCGATAAATTAAGTACCAGCTACGCACTGGGGTCGATGTAATCGATTTAATCCCTTTGTCTGTCCTTGTTTGTCTCCTCTATGTTTAGCCCCTTTGTGGGCAATAAAGAAATAAGAATCGTCTCAGCTCAGCAGTATTTCGTCCGATTTTACGTTCTGAGTCCAAATTCTGCCGGTGTCGACTTTCATAATATTCGGGTCGATAACGCAAGTAGCATTTAAAAACTTCTGTTGGTGTAATCGACTTACCCTTTCGTCCCGAAATTGCTTGCCTCGTGCCAAAATTTGAAAGTTGTATGCAGAAGTAATTAGTTACTCCACGATTGTAGAAATTGTGTGTTTAATTAGCAGTATGAGCAATGAGCTGTCTAAACGAAGCCGTGAAGAAGACTAAACTTATTGATCAAATAGAGCACGTAACGAAACTTGGATACAGAGAGGACAAAGGAGCGAGAGAAGATAGCACAGAGAAGACATGGTAGTCGTTTCATAAAGACCTGGACCAAAGTTGTTGTATATGATTGAAAGAGAGTCATTGACGGCTGTTGTTTGGGACAATGACAAGCAGATAGCAGTTAAATGAAAGGCAGACATGTTGAGAGTCAGACAGACAGACAGATGGACAGAGCAATAGTGAGACAGAGGAGTTAGTCAAGACTGTTTACTTAATCGAGTGGAGCGGCGGTTGTTGAGAGAAAAGTATCACTTAAAACTGCATTTTGGTTCGCATATGATAAACACTTGAGATGTCAGTCTGAAGAATTGATTCCTGTGACCAAACACAGCTGTTAAAGCACACTTACACGCACGCACACATACACATAAGTATCTATGGGGAAATACTATATACACACACACACACATAAACTTACATATGAATACATGCATACGCACACAGGAACACGCATATGTTGATATATATATATATTCGTGCATTCGCAAGAAGACGTAAACACATACGCACACACTCACACAATTGCACACACGCACACATACACTTGCACCCCCCCCCACACTTATTCACGAATTGTCTCTCCATTCCTTGAACATTTTTTCCCTTCTCAAAATTCTAGTTATGTGTACGTAATGGATATCTGTGCGTAAGCGTGAGCATGTGAATATATACGAGTGTGTGCATGTGGGTGTTTAAAACATGCAAATATATATATATATATATATATATATATATATGTGTGTGTGTGTGTGTGTGTGTGTGTGTGTGTGTGTGTGTGTGTGTGTGTGTATAAATGCATATGTATGTCTTCACAGACACCATCATATATGCATATACACATATATACACATATTTTCTTGTCTGTCCAAAACCACAATATCTGGTCTGTTATGCTTACACTCGACAGAAGTTTTGATGGGAATGTTCCACCAGTATTCCTCTTGTTGGTGTTTGTGTACGTATTCAATAACAGGAAGATTCTCTATATTTATTCCAGGACCGCTTTTTATTCCGGATGGCTTTGTATATTGTCTTTGCAACAACGTTACGTCACATAGGGAGACAATACCGTGATGACATTTTTGGGAAGTTGCTAATCACGTGTGTGATGTCTTCCACAGAAATATGACATAATCTACCTTTACGGTTGCATCTTGGGACTCCAAGGGCTTCACTGTCTCTTGTTGATTAGCAATCTCCTGTTCTCTATATGACTACGTACCTACGTACGTATGTATGTATGTATGTATGTATGTATGTTTACAGGTGCAGCATCCATTTTCCAAAACCTTTTACTCCAAAACCTATCCAGATTATTGATTTTACCGAACAGAGAATGGTCATGTTAATAAATATATCCTAAACTAAACAAATATTAAATTTATTGAAATAATTAAATGAAATACAAGTACTTCTACATCAATATAAATAATACAAGTAGTATAAATAATGATTAATATGGTAGACAGAGTAAGGCGGTGAGCTGGTAGAAACGTTAGCACGCCGGGCGAAATGCTTAGCGGTATTTCATCTGTCTTTACGTTCTGAGTTCAAATTCCAACGAAGTCGACTTTCCATTTCATCGTTCCGGGGTCGATAAATTAAGTACCAGTTGTGTACTGGGGTGAATCTAATCGGCTGGTCCCCTCCCAAAAAATGTCTGGCCTTGTGCCTGGAGTAGAAAAGAATATGGTAGACAGAGTGTGTTAGGTGTTTTATTTAGGACAACGATCGTTTCTGCTTACTTCTGCACTGCTCCTTGGTAGGTAGGTGGAGATTGATGTAATGGAATCGATGTATATTAATATTAATATTCTTTATAAGCCTATAGCTTATATAAAAAAAAATTATTATTATTATTTACACGATTGTAAAATTCGGCACCACTTTTCAAATGTATCTCAGAAAAGGCACACATCCGAAAACAGTCACACAAACACATACGCAAATATGTTTTCGCTAATATTCATATACACATGTACATATACACAAAGGTTTATATACACACATTTACGCATACTTACTTATACATGCGTACACGCGCACACATATATACACATGCGTACATTTTATATTTTTCATTTACTCGTGTATATGTATATGTAAAAAAATGTTGGCATACATGGCTCATATATATATATATATCATGCATTTATATACGCATAGGAACGAACATACACTCAGCCACACTCATACGGATACACACTATCACGCTGATACACCGACACACACAAGCACTCACACCACACAAACACATATATAATAACATATATCCATCCTCACCGCACAATCGCTAAATTTTAAAAGATCGTTTCGATACACGTGTCATATTGGTAACACATTTAAATGTGGGTTATCTTCAAAATATCATTAATAAGATATTCGTCTCGTATTACATAATGTTTCATTTCCTGGTTTTGAATGTCAAGAATTAGCAGAGACTGTGTCGTTATTCTTTACAGCTGGAATCTTGGCGTTTCATGTCACGTAAAGACGGTCTCGCCATCATGTCTCTTGACACTGATATACTTACGTCTGAGCGGACCAGCCGTTCTGTTATCAGATGGTTGTGACTAGTCTTTTAATACTATGATATAATCGTAGAATATTTTCTGTTATCGACCACAGCGTTTGTTATTACTCTAGATTTTAAATGGTTTAATACACGGACAGAGAAACCGCTTCTTCTGTATTGTAGTCGTTCAGACAGACAGATATGTAGGGAGGAAGATGGACTTAGGGATAGATAGATAGATAGATAGATAATTGGATAAATGGATAGACAAATAGATGAACAGATGGATAAGTAGGTACATAGATAGATAGGTGGATAGATGGATAGGTAGGGTAATACATTTCTTTTATTAGCCACACAGGGCTCAACGAAGATGGGACAAATACAATGTAGAGCTTTTCTTTTTGGGAGGGGGAAGGAAGGGAAAAAAAAAAAAAATTGGTGGTGTCGATCAAAAGGGATCGTAGGAAGGGAAAAAGGGGCAGTTCGATCAAAAGGGATCGAAAAAAAAAGAAAAGGAAAGGCCGATCAATAGGGATCGTGTATCACACAGTAATGTTCTCGTGTAAAAAGAGGGGAGGACAGTTTAGGTTTAGCCGTGGAAGGAAAAGCCCACGGAAAAGACCACGGTAACCTTGGTCAATATTCTCATTGAAGAAACTATA
>NC_068997.1:51905533-51906672 GCF_001194135.2 Octopus bimaculoides | reverse complement strand
CCAAAACGTCGGATGCGATGCCACTTCTAATTGCCTCTTCTAGCTTCTTAACTAGTTCACCCTCTACACTGTTTCTGTCTATGGCTAGTGCTTTGCTATACCTAACCGCTTCTGCTTTTATTGCTCTCTTGAGGGCAAACCACCATTTGTTATTGATGATGGCTCCTGTCAAAGCCCTCTTTACTAACGTGCTAATCCGGTCTCTGAAAACTGGTCTCGACGGGAAAGACGCGTTTAGTTTCCAGTAACCGGAGCCCTGCCTATGTGTCTTATCTAAGTCTAGCGTACACGTCACAAGTTTGTGATCCGTGTAGCTGACTATGTGAAATTGTGGACAGGGTAATAGATAGATAGATAGATAGATAGATAAATAGATAGATAGATAGATAGATAGATAATTGGATAAATGGATAGACAAATAGATGAACAGATGGATAAGTAGGTACATAGATAGATAGGTGGATAGATAGATAGGCAGGGTAATAGATAAATAGATAAACCGATGGACATAAGATGGAGAGATAGCTAGATATATAGATAGAAACATGGATAAATACAGAGTTGGGTAGATAGATAAATAGACAGATAAACAGGTGGGAACGTTGGAACATAGAGAGATAGATGAATAGATAAGTAGATAGGTAGACAGACAATTAGACAGAGAGATAGAGAGATAGACAAACTGACACACCTGCCGAAGCTGACAAGAGGTGGGACTGAACCTGGGACCATATGGTTGGGAAGCAAGCTTCTTACCACGCAACCACTATAATTGTTAGGTAAATGTACGTATGTGTGTATATGTATATATCTTTGTATGTGCGTGCGTGTGTAACCGTGTAATTTATACATATTGCAGAGCCGTCATTTATTCCACCCACACTCTGCCCAGTCTCGATGCCTTCCAACCTTCCTGTTGGAAACAACTGGGACAAGAAGAGCATAATCACATCACTAAAATACTTGGTGGTGGTGGTGGGTGGGGCACAGCAGAAAATAGTTAGAGAAACCATTTTTAAGATGTAAGAAGATCTGCAAGAAACAGTAGTAGAAACTCCATCTAATGACAACGAACAGTGCTCGAGAAGGAAGACCAATTGTGCACAAACGCCATATATATATATATATATATATATATA
>NC_068997.1:51899110-51905054 GCF_001194135.2 Octopus bimaculoides | reverse complement strand
ATATATATATATATATATATATATATATATATATAAGGACACGTTGGTCAAAACTGGAACACATGTGATTAGAGGCTCCAGATATATGAATGCTCGTATTTGAGTGTATACATGTGTATAGAAAATATATATTTTCTACAAATACACATGTAACCTTATACACAAGTGAAACTTTATCTGCGACTAAATAAATAGAACGTACTGTATGCAAAATAGTTCCTTTGTCTCTTGTATATACGCAATATATACGCACATAAATATATGTATGAATGTATGTATATATATGCATATATACCACTGTGTATATAATATATGTGTACGTATATATACATAGATATATATATTTGTATATAAATTGATGTATGTAAGTGTATATGCATATATACATATATATTTGCATGTATACTGTACACACCCAACACAGATATAAAACCCCAATATATAAATATGGTAACAGGCAGTTAGATTTATATACACCCCAGGGTGCATGGCCACCCGCCTCCGTATCCTGAGGCCTAGGAACAGATAGAACTACACACATACACATACAGACACATGCACAAATGCAGACACAAACATACACAAACATACACATATGTAGACACATATGTAACGCAGTCACAGAAACCGACGTTCTAAATATTTATTGCAGCTAATTACATTAAGGGCCTTGCAATATGTGGTAGTAGTAGTAGTAGTAGTAGTAGTAGTAGTAGTAGTAGTAGTAGTAGTAGTAGTAGTAGTAGTAGAAGAAGAAGAAGAAGAAGAAGAAGAAGCTGTAGTGGTGGGTTTTTTCTGGAACGCCTGAAGTTTATATGAAAAAAAAAAAAGAATTGGGACAAAGAGAAACAAAATATGTAAGCACTAACAACGAAACCTCTGAAATCAACCAAAGGGGAGACCATACCATAGCAACAACAACAACCACAGCGTTATCAGCCATCAACATAACAAAAAAGTACATCAACAGCAACAACAACAACAACTTCAAAGGCGCCCGCTCTAAGAAATACTAGCGTCTGGACGTGCGCGATTGCGCGCTCATTTAATCACAAATGCACTTTCCTACAGCTTTCAGTATTACATTTGGACATTGTTTATTATTATTACTGTTGCTATTATTATTATTATTATTATTATTATTATTATTATTATTATTATTATTATTATTATTATTATTATTATTATTTATTCATTCGTTTGTTCATTTCTGTGTTTATTTGTTTGTTTCCTTGTTTATTATTGATATTGTCGTCCTGATGATGGTCGTTGCCACTTTCCTCCTGTAAATACACATTCGAAATGATGTCTGTGTATGTATGTATGCGTGTATGTATGTATGTATGCATGTGTATGTACGTACGCATATATGTATGTATGTATGTATGTATGTATGTATATACAAACGGAGACATACATACACACACACACACACATATATATAAGTATACATACATATACATATATATATATATATGTATGTACATATAGACACTTAAATAAATAAATTGAAATAGATATACGTGTATAAATATATATATATACATATGTATATATGTGTGTGTGTGTGTGTGTATACATACATACATATACGTCTACATTAATGAATATATCCATATATATATATATATACATACAAACATACATACATACATGCAAACGTATATATATATACATTTACAATAATATATATATATGTGTGTGTGTGTGTGTGTGTGAGAGAGAGAGAGAGAGAGAGAGAGACTAGGAGAGAAAGTGGGAGAGAGAGAGAATGTGAGAGAGGACAGTTGAGTGAGAAAGGATGTATCAAAACCAGTAGATGAGCAGCAATGGCTGCTAGGAACAAAACGTTATGTTTCCAGTTTCCAGACATCGTTGGTGGTTGGCTGCTGAGAGGAGCGATAAGACAGCCTACATACATACACACATACATACATACATACATACATACACACATACATACACACACACATACATACATACATACATACATACATACATACATATGAATGTATTGATGTACGTGTGTATTTATTCATGTGTCAGTCTATGTGTACGTATGAAAGTATACATGTACTCCATTTTATATATATATATAAATACACACACAAAAAATATACACACGCACATGCACCTACATGCGTATATATATATATATATATATATATATATATATATATATATACATACATACATGTACATATATACATATATATATACACGCATGCAAAATAGATATACACTTATATATATGCTCTTGCGGTATATATGCATACAAATCGATACATAATACACACACACATTCACACAGTCACAATCACATACATGCTCACACACATATGCGTGAGTGTGTTTGTGTGTATTGTGGGTGCGGTATTTGTGAGAAATTGTGCGCTGTAGTGCACACAAGTGGTATATTTAATATGTATTGTTAATACATAAATATACATATATGCGCATAAATATGCATATATGTTTAAATTGGTGGCTATACATACTTACATGTGTATATATGTATATATATATAATAAACAATAGATTCAAGCATATACTTATATATATGTATGTGTGTATATATATATATATATACAATCTTACCAACATACACATACGTGCATATTCCGTATATATATGTATATACACATATGTATATGTATGTGTGTATATTTTATGCATATCTATCTATCTATCTATCTATCTATCTATCTATATATATATATATATATATATATATACGTGTTTATGTGTGTGTGTGCGTGTCTGTCTGTGTGAGTGTGTGTGTGAGTGTGTGTGTGTGTGAGTGTGTGTGTGTGTGTGTGTGTGTGTGTGTGTGTGTGTGTGTGTGTGTGTGTGTATTTCTACGTAGTGGAACCTGTCTTATCTGTCAGCAGCTGTAATGATGTGAGATATATTTGTATTCCCGCTTCATGAATTCATGAATTAACTGGAGTGGCGAAGTGGTTAAGTGGCTAATAGGCTACGGTGGCGTTGGCTAGGGATGTTGGTGCGTGGTGGGGACGATCCTTTGCTGCAGTGCTCGTGAAGCTGCGTTTGTGAGGTATCCGCGATGTTTGGAGCAGTTCAGTGCCGACGTATGCGTCCATGTGTAGGGGAACATTGTGTGGCGTGTTTCCTGGTGTAATGCATGTTACGAGTCGTTTCTTTTGTTGATTTGGCTTAAACATTCTTGAGTTGTGGAATATATATGATTAAGAAATAGCTCTCCATCCGTGGCTTTCCCTTCTGTGTTTTTTCCTATTTTGCGTGGGTTACTGCGTAGAGTAATGATTGCCCATAATGTTGTTTTATGTTGTGGTTTAGGGTAGTGTAGCATACTGTCGTGTACTTTGCGATGTAGTATGGGGTATTGTACTCTAGTGTTGCTACTTGGCATGATTTGGTATAGAAATGTATTTCAGGGTGCACAGAAGTGTGGGTACATCTGTGGGTAGAATGGGTATGAGCCGTTTTAGCTCAGCTGTTTTGGCGCCATTTATTTCACGTCGTTGATTCGGTGCAGACTTATTTGACATCAGCCGTTTTAATGTTTTATTTTGTCTCCCATTTCTCTCTGTTTATGTGTGTAAGCATCTAATTATGTTTTTATCTTTTATCTATTATTTGTTTCTGTCAATAGACTGCGATCATGCTGGGGCACCAGCATGAAAGTTTTTTTCGAGCGAATCCACCCCTAGTGCTTATTTTTCTTGAAACCTGGAACTTATTGTACGGGGACGTAAGCACACCAACACCGGTTTTCAAGCGGTGATGGAGACAAACACACACACACACACACACGCACACACACGACCGACCGTCTTTCAGTTTCCGTGTATCAATTCTACTCATAATGATTTGGTCGGCCCGAGTTATCGTGGAAGTCACTTGCCAGGGTGCTACGAAGTGGGACTGAACCCGGAACCATGTGGTTGGGAAGCAAACTTCTTCCCACACAGAAAAACAAAGATAACAACTGAATTCGAACACGGAATATAAACATCAGAAAGTAAAAACTGGTACCTATTCCTCTACCAATTCCATCAGCCAACACGAAATTCCAATTTCTTCAAAAATAAAAGTGAACCTCTCCGCTTCCTTCATACTCTTTAATTAGTTTCGGATAATTACTGTGTATGTGATCTGTTTTCTACCCCTAATTCAGGTTAATCCATTACCCCTGCATGACCTTATTATTCACAAAAAAGGATTAATCACAAATAACCTCTTTTTTAAAAACTTCCTCTGATAGAAATCTGATACCATGTCCCCATATAATGAAATAAATGTTTATGAAATATTTACTGTTTGTCTTAGACCAAGTCAGCAATGGTTGAGTAGATCGGTGACGGAAAGCGTTCCAGTTATGAACATCCCATAATTTATTTCGATATGATATAGTTGGTACTAGATTTAACAATGTGTCGTTCTTAACAAGTCGAGGGTGTGGTATGAGAAAAATCTGTGTTTCACTTTTTGGTTGGGTAAATGAGAAAGTAGTGATGTATTCCTAGCTTCGTTGTTGGACATTCAGGTCTCGCAGTAAACGGTATTTCAATATGGACTACATTAACTTAGTTGTACTTATAGGAAATATTCTTAGCCCCTTGTGGAGCAGAGAGCCGGTTACCCGGTTTCCATGGTGTATGTGTTCCCCGCCCAGCTGGACGGGACGCCAGTCCATCGCAGCTTTTTTTCCACTCAAGAAACAGGAAGAAGGAGTGAGAGAAAGTTGAGGCGAAAGATTACAACAGGGGTCGCCACCACCTCATACCGGAGCCTCGTGAAGCTTTCAGGTGTTTTCGCTCAATAAACACACACAACACCCGGTCTGGGAATCGAAACCGCGATCCTCCGACCGCGAGTCCGCCGCCCTAACTACTGTGCCATTGCACCCCACAGTTGTACTTATAGCTTATACAATATTGTGAAAAATTAAATCATGTGACGCGTATGTGACACTTGTGTGTGTGTGTGTGTGTGTGTGTGTGTGTGAGAGAGAGAGAGAGAGAGAGAGAGAGAGAGAGAGAGAGAGAGAGAAAGCTAGTCAGAGTGAGTGTATCGAATCTGGCACTCCGTCAGTTACGATGATGAGGGTTTCAGTTGATCCGATCAACGGAACAGCCTGCTCGTGAAATTAACGTGCAAGTGGCTGAGCACTCCACAGACACGCGTACCTTTAACGTAGTCCTCAAGAAGACTCAGTGTGACACAGAATGTGACAAGGCCGGCCCTTTTGAATTACAAGTACAACTCATTTTTGTCAGCTGAGTGAAGTGGAGCAACGTGAAATAAAGCGTCTTGCTCAAAGACACAGCGCGTCGCCAGGAAATGAACTCACGACCTTACGATCGTAATCCGAATACGCTAACCACTAAGTCACGCGCCTTCACTGAATGAGGGTATATATCATACAAAGACATGCATACCTATGTCTCACTCTTCCTTCCCCCCACATATATACGTAGTGAGGAAGTTAGACAGAAGAGTGATATGTGAAAATCCTTTAATGCGTCCTTCCTTACAATTTCTGGCCTTGTGCCAAAATTTGAAACCGATATTAAACTGGCGAGTGAAATGATGAGCAGTATTTCGTCTGACTTTACGTGCTGAGTTCAAATTCCGCCGAAGTCGACTTTGCCTTTCATCCTTTCGGGGTCGATAAGTACCAGTTGCGTACTGGGTCGATTTAATCGCCTGTCCCCACCTCCCCCAAAATTTCGTGCCTTGTGCTTAGAGTAGAAAACAATCGTTAGCACGCCAGGTAAACGGCTAAGCAGCATTTCGTCCGTCTTCACGTTCTGAGTTCAAATTCCATCGAAGTTTGACTTTGCCTTTCATCATTTCGGGGGCACTAAACTAAGTACCAGTGAAACACTGGGGTCGATGTTATCCACAAGTCCCTTCCCCAAGAATTTCAACAGAGGTAGTAGTGGAGGCGGTTCTA
>NC_068997.1:51897234-51898608 GCF_001194135.2 Octopus bimaculoides | reverse complement strand
ATGTTGCATAGCGTTTCTGGAATTGAAGTGTCTTCTTAAAGCTACTTTGGAAATGTCTCAGTTTATCTCTAAGTCTGGAATTAAATCCTCCTCCCCTTCCCACCCCATCCTCTTCCTCGTCCTCCACACCTCCTCTTGCTGTGCATCTTTGCATAGAAACGTATTTTGCTGTTGTTGTTATCTTAGTTGTCATTGCATTAGTTGTGTTGTTGTTGTTGTTGTTGTTGTTATTATTATTATTATTATTATTATTATTGCTTTTGTTGTTATCGTTTCAACTACACACACCACGATAAAAAAGTCACCTTATATTTCTCCCCCTCTTCCTCCTCTTCCTTCTTTTTCTTCTTCTTCTTCTTCTTCTTCTTCTTCTTTTTCTTCTTCTTCTTCTTCTTCTTCTTCTTCTTCTTCTTCTTCTTCTTCTTCGTCTTCTTTTTACTTCTTCTTCTCCTTCTTTTTTACTTCTTCTTCTTCTTCTTCTTCTTCTCCTTCTTCTTCTTTTTCTTTTTCTTCTTTTTTATTTCTTCTTCTTCTCTCCTTTAAACCAGACCAGCTGCTTCCTCACCCACGCAGCGTTGGGGGAGTACGGTCGATGGCATGCTGGTGTCGGAGGATGAGGAAGAAGACGTGGGCAGGGTGGAGGAGTGGGTGGGGTGGCGTTAAAATGTTACGGATGATAATGGCGGTGGTAGTGGTGCTGGTGCTGGTGCTGGTGGTGAGATTGTAGAAACGTTTTGATGTTTACAACATTCTGCAGCAAACCACCATTTGGGGGTACCAACCACCCCAGATACCCCGCTGTCCAAAACAACACACATGGTGTGCAGGCTAAGATAGTGCGTAACTACAGAGCCTATTTTAAAAAAAAGGTCACCCACGCGCACGTCTACCTTCTCGGTTTATACAGACATTCTCTGACATGCACCCGAATCCGGTTACAGATTAAATTATTTTCCCATTAATTCTCGCTGTTTATCCTCTATATTTTACCATTAAAATCTCTCAGTCATTGCACTGCGGCCACGCTGGAACACCGGTTTGAAGGATTTTGCAGAATACATCAACTCCTGAACTTCTTTTTTATTATTCATTTATTTATCTATTTATTATTATTATTATTATTATTATTATTATTATTATTATTATTATTATTATTATTATTATTATTATTATTTTGATGTCTGGTACTTATTCTATCGGTGTGTTTTATCGAAATGCCATGTTACGGGGACGTGAGCAAACCGACACCGATTGTCCTACGGTGGCATATGTGTGCATATGTGTACCTAAAGATATGTACACATATGCACACATATACATGCAGACACATACACACACATACACACACACACACACATACATGCACAAACACAC
>NC_068997.1:51896077-51896727 GCF_001194135.2 Octopus bimaculoides | reverse complement strand
ATTTTACGTCTCTTAGTGGTGATACCCTTCTTTATATATCTAATTGTAGTCATACCCGGATGACTCTATGCCTTGTATCAGCCTTGCCCGTATATTTTTACATCTAACTCTGTTCATACCCGTGTAATCCACGTCAATTACAGAACATACCCGTATATTTCTCAGTCTATTTGTGATCACATTCCTGTGATTTAATGTCTGTCTGTGATCATACCAGGTTATTTCTGTGTTTCATGGCCTTCGTGAGTTTCTATGTGGGTTAGTAGTCGTATCCATGTACGTCTATGTGTGACACAAGTGGTCGGTACCCGTATGTATATTTTGGGGTGGGCGGAGTGGGGTTATTTGTATGCTACTTTTCTTTGCTTATTTTATTTGTTCAATTTATTTTACGTTTCATGTTTATTTTAATTTTCTTTTAACATCGCTCAGATAAATACAGTAGAACATAAATATATATATATATGTATATATATATATACACAGGCAGATAGACGTATGCATGCATCTATGTCATGTATGTGTATGTATTTATGTATGCTTGAGATTATGTAAGTATGTGTATATACATATATGTTTCTGTATGTATTTACTTAAGTGCATGTATATATGTATATTCATGCAGACATATATATATATATATATATATA
>NC_068997.1:51891917-51895495 GCF_001194135.2 Octopus bimaculoides | reverse complement strand
GAACACTCAGCAGACGACATCTTAGCTTGGCCAGAGAAAATACGAATTAAAAGCAAAGTGTCGGGCAGATGTCGTTGAAACTAAACACGCTATCTCGAACAAGATGTTTGAAGAGATAGAACAAATTAGAGTGCTTCGAGAGAGTTAAGAAAAAAAAAACCAAAATCTAGAAAAAACGTATATATTTTAAATAAAATAATAAATGAATAAATAATCAAAATGTTCGGTGAAAACAACAAAAGCGAAAAAAAAAAAACTATAACAATAATAACGAAAACATAAAAACAAGCATCGTAAAAAGAAAAAAAATAGAGAGAGAGAGAGAGATACAAAGTAACCATCTTATCAGTTCCAAGACTGAGGACAGATCGTGGGTTTTCAAGGAATATACTTAAGAAGCAAATATCAAAGAAAAAAGCGCCAACACCGAACTACTACTACTACTATTACTACTACTACTACTACTACTACTACTACTACTACTACTACTACTACTACTGCTGCTGCTGCTGCTGCTTCTACTTCTGCTGCTGGTGTTGCATATGATAATGATTTTGATGTTACTGTTGCCTTCTGATTGAGGGTTCTTGCATTTTGGAAGCTACTGTATTGCTTACAATATTCTAGCATCGAATTTACTTCCCAACCACACGGTTCCGGGTTCAGTCCTACTGCGTGGCAAATTGGGCAAGTGTTCTTTTACTATAATAGCCTCAGGACAAACAAAACCTCGTGAGTGGATTTGGTAGACGGAAACTTAAAGAAGCCCGTCGTATACATATATTTATATTAGAAAATTACTATTTGTAAATCTCACAGCGAGAGATATGCAGCAACAGTACTTTGGAGTAAAGATTGTTTGCCAACATAACGTGATCGACCATTGCTCCAAATTGCTCCCCAAACCATCACAGAATAGCCACCGTGTTTCATTGTTGGCTGCAATATTTTCACGTCAAATTCTTGATCACAGCCTCCAGACCCACACTCAAACACTATCCAAAAATACCACAAATCTGGACTCATCAGAGAATATGACAGTGCGCTAAAATGATGGTGGCCTCTCCACCATCTCACTGGCCCAAACTTTTCTCCGCTTGATATTGGTTCTGCTATAGGAGCCAAGTTTCTGCAGATACCTGACAGCTGTTCTGAGCTTGACATCAACTTGTTCTATGTCAGAACTATCCTCATCACTTCTCTTACGAAAGCAAAGAATCCGGTCAGAGGGCCCTGATTGACGTGGGAGAGGTGATGTGGACTCTTTCCCCTCTCTGGTGAATTGTATAATCACGCTATTAACTGTAGAAAGCGGAATCCCAAGGTTTTCTGCGATTTTACGCTAAGTTCACTTTGAAATTCGAAGAGTTCCAAGGCTTCTCTTGTACGAGACATGACTAAACAGTCACACATATAACCTGAAATATAAAAATGTTAATTAATAAAAAATATAAACCTTTCCAGGTTAAAATAAACATAATACAATGTTTTCTGGGGTGTCTATTTACTTCTATCATGTCTGTACACACACACACACACACACACACACACACACACACACACACACACACACACACACACACACACACACACACACACACACACACACACACACACACACACACACATACACATACACACACACACACACACGCGCGCGAGAATGAGTGAAACCTAACGTTTCAGCCAGAACTATTTGAGAGGGAAAATGTCAACTTGTGTTGACGGATATAAAAATTGGGATTACTGAGAGAGGGGAAGGAAGAGGAAGGTAAAGTAAGCGGATAAAGGGGTAACCCGAAGAGGATGTGATGTTAAAACAGCCCTGAACACATACAAACAGGCGCAAGCATAGGTATAAGCGTATTTTCCTATACGCTTATACACATATATGTGTATACGCACACACACACACACACACTATATATATATATATATATATATATATATATATAAACATACGCACATTACTTTTCTTGGGCTTCGTAGTCTAATTCCTCGTGTCATACACTCCGTGTGTATACACATACATCAACATACATATGCATATACATCCATACAAACATGCATATATGTATACGTATATGTATCTAGATATATATTTGTGTGTGAGTATTTATACATACATACACACAAAGATACATACTTGTATACAGGCATACATATATGTATGTATGTGTGTGTGTTTGCGCTCAACCTCGTGGGCATCGGTACCATTTTCCTCTTTCTCCGTTCTTCCATTCTCCGAACTTTCCATCTTTCCGACAAAGGGCTACGCCCGAAACGTCATACACTCTCTCTTTCCTTCCTGAGCGTCCAATAATACTATCCATATCACGTCCTCACTTTGTTGTTTTTTTGTTTCTTTGTTATTGTTTTTTTTTAACTATATATATATATATATATATATATATATATATATATATATATGTGCGTGTGTGTGTGTGTGTGTGTGTGTGTGTGTGTGTGTGTGTGTATGTGACTACGTACATGGAAGCGCACATATATTTCCTTGGTGAATTTTGCAATTAAAATCTAGGAATTCAATCTAAAGTGTCAAAGATTAACGATGCCAATATATTTCGGTTGTTAAATTGACCAGAAAAGACCTACTTTTTACGGGGCTTAAAATTCTGAACGGTAATGTGGGAGTACAAATATTTTGTATGAATTCTACTTGAATAATACGAAGAATATGAGTATTAACAGAAAACTCGTGGTTTGGTGGGTTGGTGGGGTCGCTTTTCGGTATTAGCTGTTTCGTTTTGGTACAACACTTCACGATAGATGACAACTTTTAGATTCCATGAATCATGAAGCATAACTTTTTCGGGTGTGATCCTGGTTTGGGAATGGACCCTCCGTTTTGGGTTCCTAAGCATTATCATTTTCTTTGGATATGATTATGGAGAGCCCAGTTTTCTACCCGGGATAGGTTCAGTAACACCTCTACTCAATACCGGATTAAAACCCATAAATGTCCAAATTTCATAAAGGATTTTGGTGTCCCATATATTATTCAATTATAAACCATAAAATAAACATTTATTTTTTTAAATGAAAAGAGAAACTAACAGTAAGTTGGAAAATAATGTTTCGTTTTGTATACTTTATTTATATTTTGTACAATTTATTCATATTCGAAAAGTTTTCTCTTTTTTAATTGCAAAGGTTTTGATCAGATCCACACCATGGCACCATGAACACCTCGAAATTATATTTGCGATCATAGAAACCATTTTGAATATTATTTTAACAAGTTGAAAGGGATTTCTTTTAAACCGTAAACCATTTACCGTTTCTGTGGCGCTTTCCCTTCCCTTGACGCCTTAAGTACGTGCTTAGTTTGCATTATGGTTAATCCAGCGCTACTTCTACTCTTCAATGAACAGAGGGCATCACTTTGATTGAACCGAGAAAACGTCAGATGATAAGGGACCCACTGGCCAGATTTCGTACTTTAGAAAGGTGTTTTATTATCGAAGTGTGACTTGAATTGAACGGTTTTCCTGGTTCTCGTGCAGTTTGCTGGGATTTTTCCTCAACGGTTTTCAGAAATTCAATATTGATAGAACTTT
>NC_068997.1:51890588-51891302 GCF_001194135.2 Octopus bimaculoides | reverse complement strand
ATATATATATATATATATACACACACACACACGCACAAATGTATTTGTATATATATATCAGATGTTACTATACATCGCTGGTCACAATGCGCTTCGGATCGTTTTGGCTGGGCGAACGAGGCAACATTACCCCGATCGGAGGACTAGTCTATTGCAGGGATAACCATTTATGGCTGAGTGAACTGCAGCAATGCGAAATGAAGTGTTTTTGCTCAAGAACACAACGCACCGTTCGGTCGGGGAATCGAACCCAAGATATAGCGATCGTGAGAACAACATCCTAACCACAAGGCCGAGCGTCTCCAAACACGCAGGCACACACACACACTCACGCACACATCTACATTGTTCATATCTACACACTAACAATACAAATATTCAAATACTAACACTCACGCACACACACACACACACACACACACACGCATACAATCATGGACATATAAATATATAAGTACACACATGTGTATGAGAGCTTGTATTTTAAGTACACGTGTACCAGAACAATTTTCTGATCCACACTGACAAGCCGGATGGAATTAGCGTTGAACCAAATACCTAATGGAGTGTGGCCCGTCATTATTCATCTGAATTAGCCATTTTGCTGAGCCTGAGGTTCTCACAGATTTTTGTCATTAATCTTTACACACACACACACACACACACACACACACACACACACACACGCTCCCCTCCACACACACACGCACACAC
>NC_068997.1:51889766-51890578 GCF_001194135.2 Octopus bimaculoides | reverse complement strand
ATATATATATATATATATATATATATATATATATATATATATCAAGGGGAGAGCATTAATTTTGGTCAAGAAGAGAAAGAAAATGTATATGTATTAAGAAAGTAAGAAAGAGAGGGGAAGAATTATGGCGGCGGCTACTATAAGTATTTTTCAGTAGAGGACCATATATGTGGTCAACATACAGACATACAGAGATACATGTATACATACATTCTTGCATACATACATGCATACATACATGCATATATACATACATTCATACATATATACATGTATGCATACATACATGTATACATACATACACGCACATGGTCATGCATACATACATACATACATACATACGTAAGAACCAATCTTGAGAAAATAGGCTTCACAAAACCAGAAAGTAGAAAGCCATTTCGAAGATTGCAGATTCACGCCATGAATGGAACTGTCGAAATTTGTAAAACTTTCCAGATGTTTAGCATTTAAGTTATATATGCACATGTCTAGACATGCAATTATATGCATGAAAATACCTACGTAAAATAAAGCATACAAATCTACACATGCACCGACTGCAAATACTGCACACATACACATGTACAAGCACAAAACATCCTGTCGATATTGCTGAAATTCCAATGAAAGGGACTTGGATCTAGGTTAGAAACCGGCTCTATCTCAACGGGTAAGAAATTTTGAAATAAACCGAAAATCAGCATGTAAAAGTATGTGGCGTGAACGTGTGTGTATATGTGTATGTATAAGCTGCATATATGTATAAATGTGTTTGTATATATATATATATATATATATATACACACACATAC
>NC_068997.1:51888888-51889281 GCF_001194135.2 Octopus bimaculoides | reverse complement strand
TGAATATATATATATATATATGTGTGTGTGTGTGTGTGTGTGTGTGTGTGAATATATATATATATATATGTGTGTGTGTGTGTGTGTGTGTATGTGTGTATGAATATATATATATATATGTGTGTGTGTGTGTGTGTGTGTATCTATGTATAGAGGTGTACACACATACACGCACACGCCTTCACACACACACACACATATATGTAAATCAAAACATATGGGTATATATATTTACATACGTAGCTATTATGGTAAACATGAGGTACATGTTTCGCGTGATAACTACGTATATATAAATATATACATATTCATTTATTTATATATTGCAAAACAAATACATACATACATATATATATATATATATATATATATATATATATATATATATATATA
>NC_068997.1:51885958-51888374 GCF_001194135.2 Octopus bimaculoides | reverse complement strand
TATATATGTAGATGTAGATGTATGTATACCACTCCCAAGAATGTGTTCCTGGGTATTTTTCACTTAACCATAACCACTCTAATGTAGAATTGATGTCGGGTATTGATCCGTGTATTTATATGTTCTTCGAAATTAGCTTTCATTGCACTGAATATTTGCACAGACATAACTGCAATAAGATCGATGTAATCCGGAAAGTATGTAAGCATTTCCAACATTGCTACCTTCGATATATACTACATAGATAACCGATAGGCAGAAAGATAATAACAAAACTTATACAGAAATAATACATGAATAATGAAGCAAGGATAATTTGCATTATAGAGAAACACAAATACACAAATATAAGTTAGCTGCAATCAGTCTGACATTGTCATCAAAGATTTTTAAAAGAAGAGAGATGAATTTCAGATTCATTGATACGTTATTCCCGGAGGACGTTGCAACGACGGAAGCTGAAAAAGAGAATGCTATTTTTATATAAACAATATGAATAAAGAGACATCCTGAAGTATGGAGGGTAAAACTAATAATAAAGAATCCATTACTAAAACTGATAATAAAGAGGATATTTGAACGGTTATAGAAATCGATATCAGAGAGGATGATGTTACAAATGAGATACACGTGAATCACGGCTACTGAGTCTTCAGCAAATCAAATCGAAACTACTACTACTACTACTAATAATAATAATAATAATAATAATAATGATAGTAATAATAATAATAATAACAACAACAGCAACAACAATAATAATAATAAACATTTCTACTATAGACACAAGGCCTGAAATTTTGGGGCAGGGGCAGTCGATTACATCGACCCCAGTACGAAAGGTTGAAAGGCAAAATCAACCTCGGCGGATTTTGAACTCTGAACGTAGCGACGGGCGAAATGCCGCTAAGCACTCCGTCCAGTGTGCTAACGCTTCTGCCAGCTCACCGCCTTTCTACTACTACTACTACTACTACTACTACTACTACTACTACTACTACTAATAATAATAATAATAATAATAATAATAATAATAATAATAAATGCCCTGATGCAATATGAGGCAGTGGCTTTCATGGCTTCTGATCGTAATCGATTGGAAGTGTTAAAACGTATAAGTTTTGTCTTGGTATAAAAAGATGGACTACAGCAAATATTCTGCTTCATACCACAGAATTGCTTGTCAGTTGTTTGACCTTAACCAGTTGAGCATTTCTGATCACGTGCAGAGTGTCATAGTCAGGTGTTGAGGGGAATTCTTTGCAGTTTGAATAATTCACTTCTGGAAACATGGGTGTTTTGCTCAACATCCTTAAACAACCCTTATTCAGGGTCCTATCCAACAGGATGACTTGAATATTCTAACCGGGCCACATGTGCAAGGTCATGCGCTATTTATCTTGATATAAGATCACCATGTCACGCAAATACGGTTGTGATGCATGTGCTTGCTATAACCTTATCACACGGCTATATTAAGGGTATATTGGGTTTCGTATATTGGTACCCCAGTGTTACTTTGATGGCTTGCACAGCTCTCTCACTCAGTAATCACAAAAATGATGATGATGATGATGATGATGATGATGATGATGATGATGATGATGATGATGATGATGATAATAATAATCCTTTCTAATGAAGGCACAAGGCCTGAAATTTGTAGGGAGGGGTCTGGTCGATTACATCGACTCCAGTCTTTCACAGCTACCCATTTCATCGACCCTGAAAGGATAAAAGGCAAAGTCGACCTCGACGGAATTTGAACTAGGTATTTTGCCCGGCATGCTAACAATTCTGCTAGCTCACTGCCTTCATAATAATAATAATAATAATAATAATAATAATAATAATAATAATAATAATAATAATAATAATAAGGATAATAATAATATTAATAATAACAACATTTCTAATATAGGCACAAGACTAAGTTGATGAAAATAGTAATGATTATGATGATGACAACGACGATAATGATGACGATTTTTTTTATTTATCTCCAGGGTGAAGGTGGAGGGGGAGGGGTAATGCTACTGTTGACGATGATGCGGATGTTGCTGCTACTGCTGCTGCTGCGACTGGTGAGGGCGATGACAATGTTGTTGTTGATGATGACGATGATGCTGATGACGATAAGGATGATGATGATGATGATGATGTCGATGATGACGACGATGATGATGATGATAAAGAGATCAAAAACAATAACAATGGTAATATCATATTGTGAAACGGTGTTTCCTGACCCAGCTGGGCGGAAGAGAAAATATAGTAAGCTAGATTCTGTCAAAACAAGACAGACTGGCGCCTCCAGCTACAAGACATTGTAGAATGGCCGGGTAGAACAAGAAGATATATACATATATACATACATATATATATATATATATACACACTTATATATATATATATA
>NC_068997.1:51880533-51884286 GCF_001194135.2 Octopus bimaculoides | reverse complement strand
ATATATATATATATATATATATATGTATATGTGTGATAGATGATATATGTATGTATATGTATGTATACATGATACATGTATGCCTTTAAACAGAGAGAAAATGGAAGAAAAAATAAAGGCATACAGGAATGTAATGCATGGCATAGAGTTTCGTTTGCTGTATGGTGTATATAATTATAAACGCATATACAAAGATGATTACGTACATACATACAGCCAGATACATATACAAACATTTGACGAAAAGCCTTGTGAATAATTCAGTCTTGTTTCACCCACCCCTTCTCTCTTTCTCTCTCTCTCTCTTTGCCTGTGGTGTGCCAATCTTGGTATAATCCAACTCTTTGGTATTAATATTGTTTCTTTCCCTATTAATCATTTTTTTATAAGCCCACTGGCAGCTGGCAAGCCCGGTGCCTGAATAGACACTGAGATTCTATATGTCTTTGATGGGGTAATCGGCTGCTACGGCCCCGCTGAAAGTCTGTCACTGACAAGTTCACGGAAGGTTGAAATCACGGGAAGGTGATCTGGCAGTTCCCGCAGCCGTAGCAGAGGATTATCACCTGTGAATGATATAAACATGAGCGCTTTTATGCACCACGAGTCTATACGAGAGGCCCTCTCATAGTAAATAACACAGCATTCGGTGCTCAAACACAACTTCCATTTTAAGTGGGAGATAAATATTACTTTTGGTTTTGAAACTGCTTCTGTCGCTACTCTTTTTACTCTTTTACTCTTTTACTTGTTTCAGTCATTTGACTGTGGCCATGCTGGAGCACTCCTTCAGTCGAGGAAATCGACCCCAGGACTTATTGTTTGTAAGCCTAGTACTTATTCTATCGATCTCTTTAGCCGAACCACTAAGTTGCGGGGACGTAAACACACCAGCATCGGTTGTCAAGCGATGTTGGGGGGACAAACACAGACACACAAACACGTACACACACATATATACGACGGGCTTCTTTCAATTTCCGTCTACCAAATCCACTCACAAGGCTTTAATCGGCCCGAGGCTATAGTAGAAGACACTTGCCCAAGGTGCCACGCAGTGAGACTGAACCCGTTACCATGTGGCTGGTAATCATGCTACTTACCACACAGCCACGCCTGCGCCTCCACACAACCACTCCTGCGCCTTTTACTACTAATTATATATGTATGTAGTTATCCATATATTTATATATAATGTTGTAATTTAGGAGAAATGAAGGGGTACCCAAGAATAACCGAAAATGTTCTCTGTGGGAGAGCTCGTTGCAGTTCGGACTTCTGTCGCAAGAAACCACTTGATGCAACCTTGAGGTAACAGTACGTATGTATGTATGTATGTATGTATGTATGTATGTATGTATGTATGTATGTGTGTACACATACGTACATACGCACACACGCGAACACACAGAGACATACACACACACACATATCATGTAGACTCCTCTTGTATCTGAACGTCTTGTTTAAAAACAACATCAAAAACACTAGTATTCGTTCAAATAAATTACTTTAACCTTTACTCTTTAAACCACGTCTATCCTCATCACACTCTTCGTTCATCACCATTATTCTTTATCCTCACCATTTTACCGCATTATCACCTCCCTGTTAACTGCATTAAGCACATCGCATCAAGCACTTCCTTCTTCATGTCGAGCGGTAATTTATATAAATTATTATTATTCCCTCCACACAACGTTTCACTAATAGCTACAATATTCCGTTATTCCGTATGAACATTTATGAAGCTTTACATTATGCAGCTGGCTGGACTGGTTGAAAATGAAAGATCCAGGCGCCAGCTGAGAGATCCAGCCAAAAAGGAATGATGAAACCTGGCTATATAGATCATGATCCGGAAATGAACTTGAGGTAGAATACTAGTCAGTCGAACCAGTAGGTGGGGGGTCTCATAGTTAGTGTGGGGGATGGGGATGCTGTAAAGCGATCGAGGGGAAGACCCTGGAATGTTCTGAGTTTCAAATTGCACCAAGGTCGATTTTGACTTTTATACTTTCGGAGTCGATAAAATAAGTACCAGTTTCAGCTCTGGGGTCGATAAAATAAGTACCAGTTGAGCTCTGGAGTCAGTGTAATCGACCAGCCCCTACTCTTAACAAATATCTGACCTCCTGACAAAATATGTAAGCATTGTTGAAAAATAATATAACATTTCATTATTTTGTAGGCGTTGCAAAGCATTCTTACCAGCAACCAAAGAACAACTTCTTATCTAAATTAAGAAACCCAGTAGTTCTTAATGATGAATAAAATTGTAATTTCCAAAAGTCCCAAGAATATTTTCATATTAAGTGAAGTGAAGTAGCATTATTTTAAAGTTAAAAACCAAACCACTGGGATAACCAGTCCCAAACTTAAATACATTAATTTAATCTTAATATCCGAAATAAACCTAGTGATTCTGTTTAATATGTAATTCGAAGCAAAAGTGGACACAAAGAAAAAGCAATTAATTTTGGTGAAATCTGTTGTAGATACAAACACAGTTTTTACATTTCTTCAATGAATTCATGTTTATTTATACTGGCGCCAGACCTCTCAGGAATTTAGGAGTAAATAAATGAGATACTGTAATAAGCATTTTAAGGCATTACCATATTTAGTGATGTGAAACTGTTCGAGCCAGGAAATAAAATTAGTTGGTAGAATCGTCTGACAAGTTTAACCTCTTTTTACATTATGACACTCAACAGACCAAAGTGAATCTGAAATATTTTAACAGGAAAGTCTTTTCGATCTTGAGTAACTTATTAACAAAATTTCTCGTAGAATTTAAAATGAAGATATTTAATTACTTCTCACAGCGACACATTGTAGATTTTCTTAAAGCGGATAACTGAAAATGTTATGTAAACAAGAGGAAAAAAATGAAAGGAGCAGCCCTTGCATAAAATATCCGGAGCAACATTAGCAAGTTAAAGTGTTTTAAAAATATGATTGTATTTGTCAGTGGTTCCCAGAGTAGGTGGTACTGCCCCCTTGGGACGTGGGAGCAAGATATAAAGACCTAGGGAAGGAGGCGTTGAAGAAAATTGGGGTGGCCAAAATGGAGTGATGGAGTTAAAAAAACCCCTAAATAATGGGTTAAGTTAAACATTATTTTTGAAATAGTTGCTTTGAATTTGAAGCAGAAAGTGGATTTTGTCTGTTGTGGTGAATTGGCAGGGAGGATGCTAGGAATGTGGCTTGAATGTCAAGCGGGTGGCAGCCTGAAAACATTTTGGAACCACTGGTATATATTATGATAAATATACATCAAGTTGTATCAAATGCCTCATTTCGTAAATAACGGGGGAGTGATTTATAGGTGCAGGAGTAGTTTGCTTACCAACTACATGGTTCCGGGTTCAGTCCCCTAGCGTGGCACCTTGGGCAAGTGTTTTCTACTATAGCTTCGGGCCGACCAAAGCCTTGTGAGTGGATTTGGTAGACGATAACTGAAAGAAGCCCGTCGTATATATGTATATATGTATATATATATGTGTGTGTGTGTATGTTTGTGTGACTGGGTTTGTCCCCCAACATCGCTGGTGCGTTTACGTCCCCGCAACTTAGCGGTTCGGCAAAAGAGACTGATAGAATAAGTACTAGGCTTACAAAGAATAAGTCCTGGGGTCGATTTGCTCGACTAAAGGCGGTGCTCCAGCATGGCCGCAGTCAAATGACTGAAACAAATAGAAGAGTAAAAGAGTAAAAAGAGTGTATATATACATATATATATATATATAT
>NC_068997.1:51878803-51880004 GCF_001194135.2 Octopus bimaculoides | reverse complement strand
CGTATCCAATTAACTAAAGACTTGTTTTGTTTACGCTTTTCCCTCCGGTTTTTTGTTCTATGTGTGCCATAAATATCGCCATCCGTTTAGAGAAAAATTTGTAGTTTAGAATCAGTAGTTCTTTGACTGCTATTTCTAAATTTTCAGTATGTTGGAGAAGCAACTCAATTGCTAATCCCTGTATATTTATGATGATAAATGGTCTTACCGATAAAGGTTTTTTTCATACTGAACTACTTGGCAAAATTGTTAATTATTAATTCTATTATTAATTGACGATTCTCTGCCCTTATTCTTGTATATATATATATATATATATATATATATATAGTTATATATGGGTGTATGTATGTAGACACATAGACACGTATATCCATACATATATGCGATAGTGTGTGTGTGGTAATGTGTTTCTAATGTGTGTATGATACTATGCGTACACACACACATACACACAGGCACACACACACGCACGCACATATCTGTGTGTGTAAAATATACGGAGACGTACCATGAATCAATTGTTTTTCCCTTACTATAAAATTCTTCGTAACTGAGCGTTATTTACATGTTTATCACACTCTGAGAGCATCTTGACATCAATGACATCTGCACCAACTAACCCTTGACATCTGACCTCTCTATCTCAACCCCTTTCTTCACCCCCACCTCCGTCCCTTCCCACATTCTATATAATACATCATTTGTTCACGTAACCCCACCGCTCGTCGTTGCTCTTCGTGTTTGTCTGTCTGTGAAGTCGAGGGGATGCGGAGTTTTATAGTTGTTGTGTTATTTTGTTTTTGTTAGGGACTTCTAAGTTCCGCTAATATAATCAGCTGTGAGAAGGAACTTTAGGGATCAGATAAGGGGTTAAGGCAACTAAACTTCTATATAGACTTACAACTGACGATGTATTAACTACTTCCCCCTAAGCTCCACCGCATCGGGGTTTGTCCTGCGAGAGATATTTGTCTTTTTTACATTGCTTGCCAGGCTGTCAGCTGAAACAATAGGGGGCCAGGATATGAGAAGGGACGGACATTCGTGCTTCGCCACCAACGTAGCGTGGCGGAGGGCAGTGTGTGTGTGTGTGTACGTGTGTGTGTGTTTGTGTATGCATGGATATATACGTATGTATATGTGTGCATGAGTGTATATATACATATACATACAAACATATATATATATATATATATAT
>NC_068997.1:51876067-51878271 GCF_001194135.2 Octopus bimaculoides | reverse complement strand
TATATATATATATATATATATATATATGGAGGGGGACGAGATAAACTACCTGCATCAACTTGCTATAAAAGCAGGTAGTAATTTTACGTTGTCCTTATTCTTAGTGCAAGTTTTGAAGAGTGCAGTTCGATTTTAAAAGTCATTTTTTCAAAGTTATAATGGAAGTGACAAAGGAGCATATTCGACATATTTTGCTGTATGAGTTCATTAACGGCAACAACGCAACGGAAAGTGCAAGGAATATTAATGTAGTAGATAGGGATCGGCCAAAAGCGTAAGCCAGTGTCAACGGTGGTTCCAGAAATTCCGAGCCGGAAACTACAGCCAAGAAGACGAGCTTGGTCCACAAAGATCTCTACAGCTCGACGAAAACATCCTGCAAACCCTGGTGGAACAAATCCCATCGTAACTGTTGAGGAACTAGCAGAGAAGCTTGGATTTAGTCATTCAGTCATTCATCGACATCTGCGAGTTTGTGATGTAATTCTCTGGTTAATCGTTTTAAATCACTGTATAATAGTGCCTGATGATAGATACACAAAAACGCAAAGTGGCCATCGATCTAATCGGTCGATCACGGATTTGATATTTTCTATGAGATAACTCACAAGAACATTTTACAGAACAACACCAAATACTTTAACTTGGTTTTATGAATTTTCTGAACCGTTTTTGATCAATTAAGCAAAATAAATAGGTGGTAAGGGTATCTAGGAAAAAGGGCACCACAGAAATGGTAAATGGTTTTCGGCTTAAAAGAAATCACTTTAAACTTGTTAAAACGATATTCGAAGTGGTCATTAACCAGTTGGAGATATAATTTCGAAGTGTCCATGATGTTATAGTGAGGATCTAATCAACGATTTTGCAATTAAAAAAAAAATAGAAAACTTCTCGAATATGAAGTGGAAGTCTACAAAACTAAACACTATTTTCCGTCCAACTGCTAGTTTTGTCTCAGCTTAAAAATCAATGATTTATTTTATAATACACTATTGTTTATATTTTGAATTGCACATATATATGGGTCTCTAAAACCTTTTAAGTGCTTAGGGCCTCAGTGGTTCATAATCCAACCCTGAATGGACTCCATGTTAATACTAAGAATATATTTAATCGCGGAATTAATCGACATAAGTCGTTCGTTAATAGCATGAAAGTTATCTTATAGCTTTGACGACGGAGTATCTAAGGTTTTTCCATTTTTATTGGAAGCAAGGAGCATTGCCCGTTTATTCAAATCCTATTCGGCGTCTTCTCTTTCTGATTGTTTGATATCTTCCAATTCTCACGGGACGGCGTATATATTCGCACCACTCGACATGATGGTATTATTGTATAACTTAGCCAGCCTGTGTGTTAAAAACTGAATTAACTCTTGTTTTTTCTCGGGGAGGATGTTATTTTCAGATTGCGTTGTATGCAACTCACATTAATCACACACATGGAGACATTCGGCGAGTTTGGTGGATCATATTCTCCAAACTATGTACAGAGTTTTCCCCAAAGCAACAATAGAAAGAAAATTGAGATTGTGACATAAGGATGC
Source organism: Octopus bimaculoides (assembly GCF_001194135.2). NCBI lineage: Eukaryota > Metazoa > Mollusca > Cephalopoda > Octopoda > Octopodidae > Octopus > Octopus bimaculoides. The sequence goes on along the minus strand of NC_068997.1, from coordinate 51,876,722 downwards.
TCCACACCCTCTTTCAATTTACTACTGATGGCTCCACATGCAAACGGGTAGAAAATTCGAGATATCTGGGTGTGAAATCATAACTAAGAACTTATCCCAAAATGTCAAGAATAAGTGAGAATTTATAACGAATGCGGTGAGTAAACTCAGGAACGGAGACAGGAGGAGCAAGACCCTTCACCAAACACCAAATTCAATGTTTTCATTATTTATCTTTTACTTGATTTTATACTTGCACTATGGCCATGCTGGAGTACCGCATTGAAGTGTTTAGTCTAACAAATTGACCTCAGTACTTACGTTTTTTTAAAGCCTGGTATTTGGTTCCTTCACTCGAACCGTAAATTACAGGTACGTAAGTAAAGCAACAACGGTTGTGGGGACAAGCACATACACAGAGAGACACACACACACACATCATGATATGGTAAAAAAACGGTAAACAGTACCAACATTTTCGACTAGTGTCAAATGTAACAAACTACTCCAAACTAGTCTTGGAGGCTCTCTAGCAGATCATAAACTGTGGTTTACCATAAAAAAATTTTAAATGATGGGAGTTATGGGATGAGAAAAAATTCATTTCACTATCGAAGACTCTATGAAAGCAGAAATGGAATTTTATGGGTATTTTTATTCCATCAATCAGCCGTTC
>NC_068997.1:51873604-51874118 GCF_001194135.2 Octopus bimaculoides | reverse complement strand
TATATATATATATATATATATATAAACACTCAACATTAATTTGTTATACATATTTATATATAAATATATATATATATATATATGTATATGTGTGTGTGTGTGTGCATGCGTAGGTGAGTGTACGTGTGTATGCATGTATGATAATACATTTTAAACATATCGTCATGTACGAATATATGAGAATGCTTGCGTTCGTGTATAAATCAAAATTGTGAGTTCATGTGCCTATGATGCATATATAAGTATATTAAGCATCATACAAATATATCATATAAACATACACATATGTATTTATATGAATATATGTGTGTGTCTGTGTATATATACATACATGCATATATTTATATGTATTTGATACATAAATATGTATGTGTGTATATATAGATGTGTGTGTGTGTGTGCGTGCGTGTGTGTATGGATGATACTCAATTTTAGGTCCCCAAATAATATATACATGTACAATGTATAAAAGTAATTTAAATGATATGCAGTACGCCTACAAACAAATTTATAT
>NC_068997.1:51872143-51873594 GCF_001194135.2 Octopus bimaculoides | reverse complement strand
TATATATATATATATATATATATATATATATGTTATACACTTAAACAGCTGGATATTCCGTTTTAACCAAACAGGTATTTGTTTCCTAATATATATCTCTAGCTATGACCCTAAGTAGCGCTTGCCTGTATTGGATGTTAACGTAAGTCTATTGTCATATTAATGGACATATGCAGGTGCAGCAATGGATCTCGCCTCATTTTGCCTGAAGAGCCATGTTATGGCGAAATGAATAGTTTGTAATCTGAAAGTGAATATCCGGCTCTTAATACATAATGTATTGTAAGTAATCTGTGTACAAGTATTGAATTATCGTTTTATATAAGGTAACTCAGTTGATATATAGGCGTACTTATATGTATATATGTATATATATATTAATATTTATATATGTGAGTGTGTTTGTGTTGCATATTATATCGTTACTAAGACTTCTCTTTCATATTCTCGCCCACTCTCTCTCTACATGTGTGTGTGTGTGTGTGTGTGTGTGTGTGTGTGTGTGTGTGTGTGTGTGTGTGTGTGCAATTCCGGTGTAGCTTGAAAATGTGTATACACAAACATACAAATATATGCATATATGAATATATATGTACATAAGCAAATATAGTATTGTATAGATATATATGCGGATATATATATATATATTTATATGTATAATATATACTAGGGAGTGCTAAATAAAATTCCTGATTTTAAAGGTATTGTCAAATGCCTGATTGAAGGCCCAATCTTCCGAGTTTTTTTCCACACGAATTACATTTAACAGCGCACCGGAACTTTCAGAGCGGAAATCTCACTGTGGAAGTCGTAATCACAGCAAAAGATGGCGACCAGGTTTTTCGTCAAAACCTGGAACCAAATTCGAAAACCATATGGTGTTTGGTTGGCAATCTCTGAGGACTGTATCACAACACCAATAAATCATATATATATATATATATACACTCGCATATATGTATGTATATATGAATGTACGTATATCGAAAAACAGTTATAGATACTTTTAGTGTAAGAATACAGATATTTATCTCTACGAATTTATTTGAAGATTTATAAAAATATATATGTGAAGGAAGCAGAAATCTAGCTGTTCATTTAACTACATTTAAAGAAACACGCTGATCCCTACTAAAAAAAAAAAGGGTAAAGCAATCCTTTGTCTCAAATTACGGGTCTGTAGTCTCGTTATTCCCGATGGATTGTTTCCTCTTAAAGAAAAAGACTGCAAATCAATGTTCAGTTTCCGCTCTCGGAAAGCGCTTCAACAAACAATCAATGACTTAAGAAGTATCTATTACGGAGTCTGTTCAGGATATAGTAGACGAGCATATGTCATTTTGCCCTTTGCCGTTGAAACAGATATCCCCTGAGCCTATCACTGGCCTACATAACACGCACATGTATATGTATATGTATATATATATATATATATATATATATATATATAT
>NC_068997.1:51869897-51870823 GCF_001194135.2 Octopus bimaculoides | reverse complement strand
TGTGTGTGTGTGTGTGTGTGTGTGTGTGTGTATTCTTTTATTTGTTTCAGTCATTTGACTGTGGCCATGCTGGAGCACCGCTTTTAGTCGAGCAAATCGATCCCAGGACTTATTCTTTGTAAGCCTAGTACTTATTCTATCGATCTCTTTCTGCTGAACCCCCAGGTTACGGAGAGAATTAAACACAGAGACAAGACCTATCATCAGTTGTCGGCTGTTTATCTACTTCTCATTTCGAGCATTCATACGACGGCCTTCTTTCAGTTTCCGTCTACCAAATCCACTCACAAGGCTTTGGTTGGCCCGAGGCAATAGTAAGAAGACACTCGCCTAAGGTGCCACGCAGTGGGGCTGAACCCAGAACCATGTGGTTGGGAAGCAAGTTTCTTACCACACGGCCACTCCTGTGTCTATATGGCGTGTTGTATATTTGAGTCTGAAAGAATGCTTGGAAACACAAGACTTGACAGATATAAGCTTCCTCGTTAACTGTGTTTTCACCGCACTGAACAAGTGATAGTTCATATTTAAATATGGTGCATGTTATATAAATTATATTTATCCCGTAATGGATGGAGTACTATTTTATTGATTCCAGTAAACTATTTCTCATCTTCTCTATTATAAATATTAGATTCCTTTCTACAATTGGTATAAGATCTGAAAATTTTGTAGAACGCGAATTGTCGATTACATCGGGTCTAGTTCTCGGCTAGTACTTCTTTGATCGACCCAGAAAGGATAAAAGGGGCAAAGTTGACCTCGGCGGAATTTTGAACTCAGAACGTAGAGATGGGCGAAACGACTCTAGGCATTCTCTCCATCGTGCTAACTATTTTGCAAGCTCTCCGCCTTTATGTTTAAAACATATATGTATATGTATGTATATATATGTATGTATATATATGTATATATATATATATATA
>NC_068997.1:51865917-51869287 GCF_001194135.2 Octopus bimaculoides | reverse complement strand
TATATATATATATATATATATATATATGAATATCCATGTGTGTGTGTGTGTGCTCGCGTGTTTGTGAGTGCGTGAACGTGTGTCCGCCCATTCTGAGTATACATTGGTTTAATGTGTATCAGAGACAGAGGATGAGATGACATCGTTATGTGGTTACTTTAAGTCTTCTGAAGCCATTCTCAGAGTAGTGTTTTCATAATGCCGTCTATTCTGGTACAAACGTATTATAAACAGGTTTCCCAAGATAGAACAAATGATAATAGCGTGTGTTATATTGTTATTAATATATATTTTTAGCGGGTGGGCGGCTGGCAAACAATTCGGTCATTTGTTCGTGTTTGAGAACTCGCTTAGTAAAATCTATATATGTCTAACAATGTATAGAGACAGTTGAAGTATGTGACATCGGCTTCTAAAATAAGTAAAGTGGTATACGGCAGACCGGCAAGCTAGAAATAACAGTGAAATTGTACAAAACTGTCCACAATCAAGAAATAGATATTTTAGGAAACAGGTCGTATGATCTCTTATGAGTTTTAAATGAATGACGAAACTTGTCAATTTGGCTTGTAGTTCTAGCTTCTTCGGGGATTATAGGGTTTATCCATGGAGATATTTGCTGATAGAGACATTAAGGATATAATCTTTTAAGCATAATATATATACTACTTCTGCAGGGGTACTTATTCATAATTATAGTGCATACACGAGTAAGATTAATAATAGAGAAACGAAAATAAAACTTTGGAAATAGCCTAAAGGGAGATGGGACTTGAAAGTGAACGCAAGATCTTAATAATATAAAGTAACGTAAATATAACAAATAATCCAAAATACTTGTCCGGTACCGGATCGATCCCAAATTCTAATCACTTCGTGCCTTTCACGAGACCAAACATCCATGAAAGTTTCATTCGAAACCATCGAACAGTTCTTGAGATATTTTGTTCACGGACAAACAAACAAACAAACAAACACGACTGAAAACAATACCTTCACTTTCGTTAAGGCGGAGGTAATAAATAAAGAGAATTATATGTCTACACAATTCTTATCATTGCAATGATTATTAAGGCGGCGAGCACGCAGAATCGTTGGCACGCAGGACGAAATGCTTAGTGGTATTTCGCCCGTCGCTACGTTCTACGCTCAAATTCCGCCGAGGTCGACTTTGCCTTTCATCCTTTCGAGGTCTATAAATTAAATACCGGTTTAGTACTAAGGTCAAGCTAAGCGACTCAACCCTGTCCCCCCAAATTTCAGGCCTTGTGCTTTTAGTAATAAGGGTTATTACAGTCATTTATACAGGCGGTGAGGTGACAGAATTGTTAGCACGCCGGGTGAAATGTTTAGCTGTATTTCGTCTGCATTACGTTGTGAGTTCAGATGCCACCAGGGTCGAATTTACCTTTCATCCTTTCTTGGTCCATAAATTAAGTACCAGATGCGCACTGAGGTCGATGTAATCGACTGGCCCCCTCCCCCAAAATTTCAGGCCTCATGCATATAGCAGAAAAGATTGTTACAGTCATTTATACAGCATATTCTCTTTACACCTCTGACCGATATATATTTCAGTTGCTTGGATATTCTGCTATGTGATTTTTGTATTCGGTTGGTTCAACTGCATTGAGATTTGATCCTGGTTAAAGACGTAACCATGAAACTTTATTCAAGGTGGTGCCGCTATTGAGTTCTGTTCAAACTTTAATAAAAAGAATAAACTAAAAGTATAGGGCGTAGAATATTGGCTTAAAAAGCACTTCGATGGATAAAAGGCGAAGGTTACACGTGAGATTCAGATCCAAATCGTCTGTGACATGCCAGCCATTATACCAAGTTAACCAATCGATTATTCTCCATCCGTTTTAGCAGTTTTGCTCTTATCAACGGGAATCGTAAAATGTTAACATTCTAAGAAGGTAGAATCTTCGAGCCAATTAAATTTAATTATATTTTTTATTGTTTAGCTCAAAGAAGATTGATAGCAATGAAGTAGTGATATTGAACCAGTACGTGTGATATTATTCGCTTACTGACCCTCCCAGGATACATAAAAGAATATAAAGGCAGAAATAATAGACTGCAAGGTTGAAAATAAAAGCTTAAATAGATAAAATGCGAAAGCTGTCTTTTAGACTCGAACCCACCTCTTATGTGAACATGACAAACGTGTTAACAATTGTACCAAAGAAACACTTCGATCTGTCTCTATGCATCACCCAATAAGATTTTCTACCCAATTTTCTACACGCTATTATTTATAGTTTTATCCATTCCGTGTTCCCACCCTTAACAAATATAATTGAATTTAATCCTCTCGGAATTTCTAAATTCTTGTAATTCTCGCAGGTAAGAATACAGCTTATAAGATGGAATGAGGCTCCATACAGGTATATCAAATATCTGTGTCTTTCTGTCTATCTATCTATTTTTTTTCCCGCGATCCCTTTTGATCGAAATTATCCCCCTCTTCCCCCCCCCCAAGAAAAGCTCTACATTGTAATTTGTCCATTTTCTGTATTTAGCCCTGTGTGGCTATAATAAAAAGATATCTATCTATCTATCTATCTATCTATCTATCTATCTATCTATCTATCTATCTGTCTGTCTGTCTGTCTGTCTATCTGTCTATCTATCTATTTATCTATCTATCTTATCTATCTATTTATCTATCTGTCTGTCTATATCTCCCTCTTTCCTACCTATCTACATATCTGTCTGTCTGTCGGTCCCTCACTCTCTCTCTCTCGCTCTCTTTCTCCCCCCTCTCTCTATCTATCTACCCTCTCTTCTTTCCCTGCTTTACATCCTAGCCATTCTTAAAATCTCATCTCATATTTCCATCCTCCCCTTCCCCATCCATTGTACTCCTCCTTCCTCTTCTTTACTCACATCTTCTCCTCCTCCTCTCTCTCAGACAAACCCTTTGTCATTCTTTCTCCGCAGACATCCAGACATGCCAATGTTCAACCTCATAGTTTCACTTTAGTTCCTATCCATCCTCCACACGCAATAATCCTTCCTCAATTCTTGAAATGATTCCCCAAATTTACTTTTAGAAATGTGTCATATGGCATTATTTTGGTTCGCGAAGTTTGGTTTAGGTGATTCTTCATTCCAAAATAAGTAAACAAAACTCGATGTCTTTACGTCGATGGTGTCAGAAAGGTCAGGCTGGGCGTCAAAGAGTTGTCGGAATAACCAATCCTAAAAGTCAATGACGTCAGCTGCAAGTCACGCAGACAAACGCATAAACACATTTACGTATGTATATATAAAGTATATACATATAGGTATATATATAGGATTATATATATACATATCTATCTATCTATCTATCTATCTATCTATCTATCTATCTATCTAT
>NC_068997.1:51861353-51865478 GCF_001194135.2 Octopus bimaculoides | reverse complement strand
TGTGTGTGTGTGTGTTTGTATTGGGGGATGGTACCAAATCGGAGTGGATGTTCTGTTAACGGGTACCAGCTGCGCACTGTTGGATTTTCCTTCTGCTTTGCAAATCCCAGCAACATTATTGCTCAACTGTGACAAACAGCAACACGAATAATCATTGTACAATAATAATAATAATAATAATAATAATAATAATAATAATAATAATAATATTAATAATAATAATATCGGAATCAAGTAGAATGTGGCGAAAAAAAGTTCAAACATGGAAGATAAAGATTTACGTCATTTGTTTTGTGTTGGTGACGTAGTTTGGTGCACTTTATTTCGTTCTTTCGTTGGAAGTTAGGCTGTCTTCATCAACGCCTTGTGTGTATGCGGAAGTAATATGTATATATATATATATATATACATATGTGTGTATGCGTGTATGTGTGTGTGTGTGTGTGTGTGTGTGTGTGTGTGTGTGTGCGTGTGAATGCGCGTGTGTATACACACATACACATATATATGTGTATGTATACACTTATATAGGTACGTATATACATACAATGAAAACACCAGTTTTTACCTATTTTTTTTATCGGCAATATCACAAATTGAAAACGGCTCCTGTCTGTATAAACACACACACACACACACACACACACACACACACACACACACACACACACACACACACACACACACACACACACACACACACACACACACACACACATACACACGCACACACACAGACGTTCATATGCATTATGTATAGCTTATACTTCATGGTACAGCATTCTGTTTTTCTTTTTCCATTTGTTAATTTAATTTTGTTTTTGTTTTTGCGTGACCTGTCTGGTTTCCAAAGAGGTCAATTGTTGCAGCGTGGGTAACTTGAGTTTCAGTCACTAAAACTGCTGAATCATTTTAATACTTCGAGAGATGCAGCCCCCAAGATCATGTTAGCATTATATAACAAGACATAAGTCGCTCTTTCAAGCATAATTGTAGACGGAAACAAAAGCACACTGATGCCATCGCAGAATCGTGAAATATAATCGTGTCTAAAAAAAAAGCCATTGAACCACAATAGCAAAAGAGACAACAGAGCTAAGCCACAATTTTGCCAACCGTGTGTCACAATCAAAGCCTTTTGTCGCTTGATACCGTGGCACGTTTGCACCTACTGAATTTCTGTTCCTCATTAATCGGAATAAAATGGTGTCTACTCTACCAGAAGTGATCAATGGCTGGATGGAAAAAAAATGGCATCTCTGATGAATCATCATTCATCTTTTGTTTTGTTTGTTTTTTTTTTACCATTTCGGGGCGAGTTTATATCAGGAGACAGTTACGAAAAACCAAACAAAGATCCAGCCTCGACTATTTGGTCTCTACAATGAAGCATGAAGGTGCCTCTGTGAGGAATTGGTATTACAGAATTCTTTTAGCCAAGAGCTAATAATAATAATAATAATAATAATAATAATAATAATAATAATAATAATAATAATAACAACAGCAACAACATCTAAAAATACCTAAGGTCTGGGAATCAAACCTGCGATCTCGCAATTGGGAATGCAATACCCTAACCACTAAGCCATGCACCTTCATACACACACACACACAAACGCACACACGTACACACACACAAACACAAACATTTATATATATATATATATATATATATATATATATATATATATATATATATGTACACGTGTGTGTGTGTGTGTGTGTGTGTGTGTGTGTATCAAATTCATGAAATGGATCCGCTACCTCACAGCACCAATCGTCATAAGTTTTTCACAGTTATGTCTTTCTGTCTATTTGATTTGCATTTAGACACCTTCTCTGAACTAAAATTCTCCTCGTCCATTTTTACTGCGCATAACTTTTATTTCGCTTATTACCATACGCTCGTTTATAGTTTTATCTCCGCATCCAGTTAAGTCATCGCATCCCACGCTGAAAATAAACTAAACCTTTGACAAAATGTTCGGCGCAATATTTTGTACTTTAATTACTGTTGCTTTTTGGTTGTCGTTAAAATGGCTGAATCTGGTACCCAACCAGAAAACAAGTATATTATCTAGTTACATTTGCACATCCACGACACAGTGTCTCAACAGGGGTACTATAGGCTTCTAGCCGTGCGTCGTTCTCATTAATATCTATATTTAGAAGACATCTTTTGATGGGGTGTACATCGTATTGTCTTACACTGTTGGCGTCATATCTCGTCGACAGAGACCTTCCCATAAAGTTAGACATCTTGATTCTTTGAATAGCCGCCCCCACCAACACATCGTGTTGAAATATGCTGCTAAACAAAGACATATAGACCTTCACTTTGAACCATCCTTGTTCATTTAAATCTGTGATCGACAAAGGAGTCACAATTTTGCCAACTCTGAGTCATCCAAATCCTTGTGTGCTTCATGGCCCCAGATGCCAGGGAAAGGCTACAACTGCTAAACTTTTCGTGTTCCCCATTAACACTGGTAAATGGAAGAAAATGGTGTCTAGTCTATCAGTATTGATCAATGGCTCAATGAAAAAAAAATGTAATCTCTGAAGAAACCGCATTCACCCTTTTCCTCACTTCAGTCTGGAAACCCTAAATGTCTTCAAATCCGATGGGAAGAGTCTATAAGGTTACGCAAGGATTTCCCTGCAGGGAAAATAGACAGAACTAGCCTTAGCAGTATTTGAACTCAGGTATATAACTCGAGAAAGTAATTAACAATGATTACCAGCCTTGACATTTCTAAGTGAAACCAATATATTTCCTGCTGAATTTATATTCAACATGACTTCCGGAAGTCTGGTATGTGTGTGTGTGTGTGTGTGTGTGTCTGTGTGTGTGTGTGTGTGTGTGTGTGTGTGTGTGTGTGTGTGTGTGTGTGTGTGTGTGTGTGTGTGTGTGTGTGTGTGTGTGTGTGTTTGTGTGCGTGCGTGTGCTTGTGTACGTGTGTGTGTGTGCGCGTGATGGAAATGAGGCTTCAACTAAAGTTTTCTTTGGTAAGCATTCCGATTCTAATGAGTTGTCAGAAAAATTCGATGGTCCCCCCACCCATTTATTTTAATCTAACTGGGTGAAGGTGAAGGTGACGGTACCATGAGAGTATACCATAAGCTGGACTACTCTCTAGTAAATTTGTCCTGATCCCATGGAGAAGCTCGTTCAGTTGATCTTCAGTTGAACTGAATGTGTCGGCCGGAACGTGGAGATTTTGAGGTCGACTTCCCTCTCCACGAAGTGAGAAAACCATTCCTGGGTTGTTCTTTCGTTAATAGCACCTTCTACGTATACAGCACAAATGTCTTGAGCGGCTTTGACAGCTTTGGAACCATGACAGAAAACAAAGAAGGCCAGGTGTCGAAAATGCTCATTTTTTCTACTTGGCATTCAAACGTCATGAGTCTGAAAAGGGGTAAAATTTATTCAAATATTAAAATCGATAAAAATACATTTTGTATTTATTCAAACATTGGAAAGAAACGAAAGGGTTTCACTGGCTAGCCGATATTTATGAATAAAATAACAGAAAAGTTTGGCTTTCTCAGAGCGGACATTGGCCGAGTATCTCGTATACAGAATTTCTCAAAATTTTCTTCAATTCGTGTATTTCACAATTTTTAATGTCGATTACAGGGTACAACAGGTCTCTATAAAGATTTACTCGATTGGTTGTTAAGTTGTTACTTGGACTTTAGATAACACGGGGTTAAGAAAAGAGTCTTTTAGTGTCAAAGGAAGAACCCAGAGTTTCTATCGCCGAATACTGAGCGCACGAAGCTTACTCGGTGCCTTTTACAGCAGTGGGAGTTTTCTGAATTAATTGCATGTATATTCCGTTAGTTGTCTTATTTAAACAAATGCAAAAACACAAACATGTCGTCTGTTTGTGTCTCCATCTGTCTCTTTATGATCTATCTATCTATCTATCTATCTATCTATCTATCTATCTATCTATCTATCTATCTATCTGCTTCGCAAACATGCGCCGTGCCGGGCAGAAGTATCCATGACAACCTCCACCTCATGCGCTACATCATGGACAGGGTAGTTAAGGATCCTGGCATGGGTGGGGCGCTGATCAATTTAGATCAATCTAAAGCCTTCGATAGGGT
>NC_068997.1:51857979-51858597 GCF_001194135.2 Octopus bimaculoides | reverse complement strand
ATATATATATATATATATATATATATATATATATATGTAAGTATGTGTGCATGTATATATACGCCTAATGTGCGCTTCCGCACTGAACCGTGTGTAAATTCTGATAGGTTTAATTTTATTGGAACCTATAACGATTCGGAGGATTTACAGCAAAACCTAAGAGCAGAGGAAGAAGACGTCAATAATTATTTCCATCTGGAAAATATTAGAAACAGTGGCACCAAAACTTGGCATTAAACGTAGAACAATCCTTAGAATTGGCGTCATAGAAAAGAGTTAATACTTGGACAATCCCATAGACGGATGTGAACATCGTTCGGTAGCCATTTAAATGCTGTTTAGTCTGTTCTCCGACATATTGCCTCGTAATCTTACAAAAATGGTGGCTAGGGGCTAGTGATTTGATATTAATATTTTCTGTTTATTATTGGAAGGTTATGTAGTGCTTCTTCATAATTCAGATTATCCAATATCAGAAGATTGGGAGAAAATGTTGGAATTAAGGGTTTGGATTTATAGTTCGTCGTTAAAGAATTAATTATTAGGGAACCAATGCTAGCTTTTGAACAACTATGGAGGACAAACGGTCACAAATATGCACGCTACAATTTCATTAAC
>NC_068997.1:51855902-51857494 GCF_001194135.2 Octopus bimaculoides | reverse complement strand
GAGGAATGACCACCAAAAGTGGACTCCTGTATGCTAGAAATAGATGCCAAATCACCTAACCACGAAGAGTATGTTCTCAGATCATTCCTCTTAATTTTGTATATATATGTATATATATAAATTTTTCAGAATGAGATAAAAAAAAGCCAAGGCTGTGAAGATTTTTAGAACATTTATAAATAGACGGTCTTACAGCTGTTTCCAGGATATTTATTATATTCCTTCATCGGAGACGGTGTGAGAAAAAATGGTTAAGCAATAGTTAATTTAGATAAGATAAGAAATAGAGAGTGAAGTGGAGGAATGAAAATAGATGTGAGACATGCAGGGATATTGCATTTGTAGATCCATTATTTAGACAGAATGGTATACATACAAGATTCCAATACACGTGACATTGTACTTGTTTTAATAATTCGTTCTAGGAGTGTCCAGCGAGATGCTATTATCACCAATCGGACACTATTTTCATAAGTCCAAAACACTCGAAATTCTCGACCCTTGAGTCACTCTGTTGCTTCTGCTAAAAGCACTCACACACATACGCACACACACTCACACATACACACATATACATACAAATGTATATATAAACATATATATGTTTATACATACATACATATATATATATATATATATATATATATATATATATATATATATATATACATGCACACACATACACACACACGCATATATATATATATAAATATCCTCTCAAATCTCTCTTTTTCTGTTTATATTGTAGATACATACATACATACATACATGCATATATATATATTATTGTGTCTGGGGAGAGTATATATGTATGTATATATGTGTGTGTGTGTGTAAATATATGTATGTATGTAAACATGTATGTATGCATGTATATATCTATGTAAGTGTATGTGTCTTGTGGAGATATATACATTCATACGTACATACAGACATATCTAATCTACACGCATAAACATACACATATATATTTTCACACGGATTCTTAGGTGTATTTGACGATTGGGATTATATAAGCAATATAGTTTGATTCCTTATAAGTTACCGTTTGATAAGAGATAAAACAGGACTCACCCCGCCCCACACACACATAATTAAATCTTTATTATGACTCTGTGAGATTAAGACAGTCATTGATAAGGTTGCAGTTCTAGAACATTCGTTGAATGGCAATTCCATAGAGGAGGGATATTCGCTTGAAATTCGATTTAAGCGAAACAAAATAATGCCATTCACCGGATATCGCAAGAGTTGAAACAAGTTGCAAACGAGAAGAATCGGTTTCCTAGAATGATAACTGTATGTTGCTTTGGAGATTGGTTCTTAAAGAAATGTAAGGAGTGTGTGTGTGTGTGTGTGTGTGTGTGTGTGAGTGTGTGAGTGGTGGGGATACATCTGGTATCACTTAGCTTTCGAGGTCTGGTTTTCTCATCGGTAAATACACATCTCTAGTCTTTACAGCATCAGTGTTTGTCAGTTTCTTCTTACACCAAACACAAACACATCACACACGCTTGAATACGTATACAGATATTCATGTGTACATATATCTTTATATATATGTGTATATATATATATATATATATATATAT
>NC_068997.1:51854056-51855417 GCF_001194135.2 Octopus bimaculoides | reverse complement strand
ATATATACATATATATGTATGTATGTATATATATGTGTGTTTGTGTGTTTGTGCTGAGAGAGGGAAAGAATAAGAGAAAGAGAGAGAGAGAGAGAGGGAGCAACCCATATGAATACATATATACAAATATATGAATGCCTATGCGTGTGTGTATTTTTGTGAATGATGCCCCTCCCAAAAAGAAAAGCTCTACATTGTATTTGTCCCATCTTCGTTGAGCCCTGTGTGGCTAATAAAAGAAATGTATCTATCTATCTGCGTGTTTGTCTGTCTGTCTGTCTTTTAGAAGCTTAAAGGAAGTAAAACCGCTTCAATGTCCAGTACAGGATTCAAATGGCAAAAGTGAAGTAATTGCCCTAAAATTAATGTCATGGTTTGATTTGAAGAAAACAAAATCCCATAATATTTGAGTTGATGTGAGTCTTGGAATGCATTACAAAGAATTCGTGTATGAAAGAAAGGGCTTAAAATATAAACGATTTGGAGTGGTACACGAAGCAAAATGGTGGTATTCTTCGCTTGTTCTAGTAACCTCGGAATATCCTGGTTATGTATGTCGATCTACATGTACAATGTGAAACTAGGCTAGCATTGAACTTATGAAGGACAGCAGAGCATGAAGTTTATAAAGTGGAATTCTAAGATCTCTGGGAATTACTGTTCCATGTCTTAGGGCTCATAAGAACAGCAGTTACCCGATTTTCGTGGCGCATAGGGGACCAGGATCATAAAGTAACCCATGAACAGGACACCAGTTCATTGCAGGGTTTATCATTTACGGTTGAGCTTACTTCAGCAACTTGAAATTAAGCGTTTTGTCCCAAAATACAACCTTTCCAGGAATTGAAACCATGATCATGCGAACGTGAATATAACCTCCTAACCACTACGCTACGCGCCATTCCCGTGAAGGCAAAGCACGTAAGGAAATATTACACATCAAGGTTATGGCAGACACGTGTGCGTGAAAGTGTGAGGATGAGTGTAATGAAGAAATTTTAAATGAGTAATGAAAAGTAAATATTTGCTAGACACGGCTGAAGTGGTCATCGTTGTAGCTAAATAATGGAGGAGAGTAGCAGGCGAAAGCGTGGGTCAAACTAACCCAGACACCTCTTGGTAGCAATGACGCTTCTGGGCATTGTAGGAAAGAGATATCCGTCGAGAGGTGAAGATTTTGTAGTCTCTAGTCGACGCTTGATGAATGAACTGTCTCACGGCGTAAGTTATATATATATAATACATAATATGTATATGTCTATACGTATAAACACACACATATTTACATATGCAGTTAGATACATACATATGTTTGTATGTATGTATGCATCTATCTATCTATCTATCTATCTATCTAACTA
>NC_068997.1:51850225-51853077 GCF_001194135.2 Octopus bimaculoides | reverse complement strand
TATATATATATATATATATATATGTATGTATGTATGTATATGCTTTGCAGGCTTAGATTGAACACACGTATATCACATCATTTCTGAACAGTCAGCTTTCAGATTCTACCGTGTTCTTCTTTCTTCTTAATTTAATATAATGGTCGTTATTTTTGTCTTATCGATCGTAACTTTCATACGATGTTTACATAAAAAAAAGTATGTGCAACATACATTCCTACGAATATATAACTTAATATGAAGTAATATTATATAATGTGATATAACATAATTTAATAAAATGTTTTATAACATCGCGTTTGTTATAACTATTATTGTTTTCGGTTACATATATATATATATAGACATACATATATACATACACTCACACAAACACACATACATTCTGAATTATATTCCGTTAGGAACATATTAGAATACAAAATAGAGCTTGTTCACCGTTAGAATTATCAAATAGCTAGTAGAGTTCCAAGTCTAGGCTTAGCCATTCATCGTGGTTCCCATTTTACAGGTGAAACCGTCGTTTAATTTAAATTCTGTGAATATGTGGATCTATGTTGTATCGAAACATATGTAGTGTTTATCAAATAGCTGTCTATAACTACTTCCCCCTGGTTGGGAAGGAACCTTCTTACCACACAGCTACACGTCTATATATATATATATATATATATATATATATATATAGTTAGTGTTTAATAAATCGTATGGTATACACATGGTAGTTTACTGCTAAAGCATGTTCCCCGTCTTAGTGTTCGTTTGGTTTGTAATTAATGAGGGAGACGGAAGATGGAAGACCTGAGAATTATTATTGATCACTACAACCGTCTCGGTCCATCTAACATCGATCCCTGAACCAGTTATGCAGTATCTCACCTGGGAGTGATCGATGCTAGATGGGTCGAAACGATTGAGGTTATCAATAAACACTCTCGTATTTCCCACCTATAAGCTCGGAAATATCCATCTATATGCACGAACATACCTGAGTACCTGATCTGCGTTGTGTCTGTTCAAACTTTTATTTGCGATACCTGATGAAGCCGCATCGCCAAAGGAGGTAAAAAGAGGTGCAACTCCGTCAAACTTGCTACTTTACCGGAAACAATACAGAAAAGCAAAATCCAAACCCACCGAAGAGCAGTGCTCCAGCATGGCCTCAGCTTCTGGCTGAAATCAGTAAAGAATAAGCTAGAAGAAAAATATATACTATTTACATTTTAGTTTTCTCTTTCTGTATTTCCATTCAGAGAGGTGTTACAAATTCTGTCCTTTGAACATTAAAATGATAAATAACATTGAACCAAAAAGAAAAAAATGGCATCCTATATTTTGACATGTTTTTTTTTATTTCATAGACAAATAAACAAACAAAAAACTAAATCAATAAATACATGCATAGATATACACATATAAATATATATCAAATTGAAATTGAAGTGTATGTGTTTCCGACAAATATTTTTTTTTATTGAGTAGAAAATCTAATATACAAAAAACGAAATATTCCAAATTTTGTTTTCCGTAAGGAAAAAAAAACTTGTAATATTTGAATGATTTCTAATTAATGATGTTTAATTAGAGCAAATACCATATAAGCTTAAAAGGAAATTGGTTTCACTAAAGCCCTTTTTCATTCAAGCATAAAAACTAGATTTTCCATAATATAATATATATATATACATATATAGATATCTATATATGTATATACATTTTATGTAAGGATATGTGTATATATGTATGTATGTATGTCTTAATGTTAATAAACATATGTAATAAAATAATCATAAATTATGCATATATTTTAATTTATATTCACATATTTATTTAAATATATTTGCTTGGAGTCAATTTTCGGCTAGTCAGTCTGCCTAACACATTTCTTTATATTGCCTTAAGCTTTTTTAGGAGACATTTGCTCGTAAATATATTCTGGCTTAATAAATAAATAAATAAATAAATAAATAAATAAATAAATATAGAGGTACGTAAATAAATAAATATCAAATTGATACGAAGCCTATGTGTCTCTGACAAATATTTTTATCTAGAGAAGAAATACTAATATACACAAAAAAAAAAGAAATATTCCAAATTTTACTTTTCGTTAACTGTAGATTGCTTATATGTATATATATATATTATTTATTTATTTATTTAAAGGACACAATACATGTCTTTAAGTGCTATTAATAGTTTCATATATGGAGAAATATCTCACATAACGAACTAAAAACATTGAATAAGAGAAGAAACGCTAAAAAAAAACGGGAAAACGAAAATAATGAAAACGAAAACACAAAAACTAAAATGTAAAAAAGCAAAAAACAGGTAAAAGATTACTGTTTCCCTAGACAAACACTTTCCAGCTACTCACAGATACATGAAAATATTCAACAGGCGTTCTGTGAAATTATCATATATCTGCGGCCTCAATATGAAGAGTACCATTACACGTGGTCAATTCCAAGAGCGTAAATCCGGTTGTAACTGTCGTGACCCAGGATCCTGTTCACGTGGCCAACGATGTATGATTGTATCTATCATATATGAGGTAGAAATTATTGGAATCCTAAATAATAATAGGACAGATAGGAAGAACTATAGTGGATTATGTGAAAGCGAATTCACCGTGTATAGTTCTGCACATTTTATTGCAAGGGACGATCATATATATATATATAGATAGATAGATAGATAGATAGATAGATAGATAGATAGATAGATAGATAGATAGATAGATAGACCGAAAATCATGCGGATAAGTTTAGATAAATGCTTCTATATAGAGATATACGGGTGTATATACATACATACATACATACATACATACATATATATATATATAT
>NC_068997.1:51847912-51849678 GCF_001194135.2 Octopus bimaculoides | reverse complement strand
TTCTTCTTCTTCTTCTTCTTCTTCTTATTATTATTATTATTATTATTATTATTATTATTATTATTATTATTATTATTATTATTATTATTATTATTAAATGCCTAGCGGTATTCCCTCTTTGTCTACTGAGTTCAAATTCTGTCACTTTGCCTTTCATTTTTGGGGGTTGATAAAATAAGTATAATTTGAGCACTGGGGTCAATGTATAGGCCCTGTGCCTATAGTAAAAAGGATTGTAATTATAAGTGACATTGGGGTACAAATATATGAAGCCCAATATATGCATCATGTCTAACTGTCTGATAAGGGTACACAAGTCACATACATTACAACCATATGTGCTCGACATGGTGATCTCGTATCAAGATAAACAAAACGCGACTTTGTAGGTGGGGCCTGTTTAGAATTTCCTTTAGGGCGAGTAGCCCATCCCGCTGAAAAGGTTCCTGCATAAGGCTTGTTTACGGATGTTGAATGAAACACCCATACTTTCCAGAAGTGAATAATTCAAGCCCCAATGAATTACACTCGGCACATGGCGATGATGCACCCCCACTACTTCTGCTCGGGAACAGAGATGCACATATCGTCAACCAGTAAGGGACATGCTCAACTGTTTGACTTTGCTTTTCATCTTGTTCATTGTGCAACAACATGAGTCAAATGAATTCCATCAGGAATCATAACAGAAATGTTATGATTTATAGAGAAGGTGGGACATGTAGAGTTTCCCATTTGTTGTACGCGGCAGAATGCACGAAAAACAACTTAGTTTATGTTGGTTGGACAACAGAACAATTAAACTAAAGGTTTAATGGGCACAGATTCGACGTCAGGCACAATAGCAGTAGTTCACAGAACTTGCCGAACATTCCATTTCAAACGGCTTCAATTTTGATAAAAGACTACAAAGTGCATATTCTCAGAAAATATTCTGAATCTGCTTCACTTTCACTTCTCAGAATGCATGAGGAGAAATATGTTTGCGGGTTAACATCCCGCCCTGGAGGAATAAATAAGATGATAGGAGAGTATCATCAAATTTATACAAAACTGTTCTCCTTTTTCTTTTTTTTCTTTCCTAATTTTTCTATCTTCTTTTTACTGTCTCTTTCCGCCTGTTATAAAATTGAAACTTAAATTTCTATAATTATGAATTTTTATCACTTCTTATTTTGAACTCGACTTACTGTTGAAATATCGTTCAACCACTAAAATATCTATTACAATCGAATCGCGCTCTTCGTCTTGACTATTATTATTATTATTATTATTATTATTATTATTATTATTATTATTATTATTATTATTATTATTATTATTATTATTATATCCTCTCCATAATTCCTGGCCTTGTGCCAAAATTTGAAACCATTTGCTACTAGTACAACTAATACGACTCGTGCTGCTGCTGTTACTACTACTACTACTACTGCTGGCATTTCAAAAGTGTTGCATGAAAGTTACTGGTGATGGTAGTAGTAGTAGTAGTAGTAGTAGTAGTAGTAGTAGTAGTAGTAGTAGTAAAGGCGATGGATTGGCAGAATCGCTCGGGCGATTATCTTGTGGTATTTGTTCCACCCCTTTACATCCTGACTTCAAATCCCGCTGAGGTCATCTTTGCCTTTCATCTTTCTCGAGGTCAATCTAATAACAACAATAATAATAATAATAATAATAATAATAATAACAACAATAATAATAATAATAATAATAATAATAATAATAATAATAATAATAATAATAACAATAATAACTTTTTATAT
>NC_068997.1:51846010-51847902 GCF_001194135.2 Octopus bimaculoides | reverse complement strand
AGGGGTGGAGGAGGTGGGGTGGAGGAGGTGGAGTGGAGGAAGTAGGGTGGTGGAGGTGAATTGGAGGAGGTGGGGCGGATGAGGTGGGGTGGAGTAGGAGGTAGATCATAAGGATAAGAACGAGGAGGAGGGGGAGGGGAAGAGGAGGAGGAGGATGGCCAATACGATGCTGTCCCACTTACCTTACTATAGAGTTTACTCGACATCTGTGTGGCGTTTGGCTTTGATGAACGTGGTAGGTCGACCTTCAGTTTCAAGAACGGAATCAACCATGCATTAAAAGAAAACGAAATAGAAGGCACACACACACACATATATAGATGTATACGCACACATATACATACATACACATACATATGTGTATATATATTTAAACTTTTACTCCGAATTCTGTAATTATCCGGCATCAAAGGAAGCGCAAAAGTGCCTGCTGCAAACATGAAAGTGTTAAAATGTCCAGTGGGATAGATTCGATGAAATGCGATAATTAACTTAAAACATGAGATGGAAGTGGCAACAGTCGTAGCGATCCCGGAAGTGAGGTATAGCACCATTTTGATAAACCGGAATTTAAAACAGATTACGTAAAATACATAATATAATAATTATAAATGTAGAAGGAAAAAGAAGAAGACATCAAATGAATTTAGGATTGCATCACCAGCCTTCCATTGGGGCAGATATCCCTTGACAGAATGGGGGTAACACATGCCCCCGAAATATTCTGCTTTTGAAAGTGGCGAGAAGGTTACACAAGAGACATTAGATAGGTGCACATGTACTGAATGGCTTACTAGGAAAAGATGTCCGCATTGCACTGAAATTTGCTGAGAGAAAGAGCGAGAGACAGTAAGTGAAAGAGAGGGAGAAGGGAGAGAGGGAGAGAGGGAGAGAAAGTGAGAGAGAGAGAGAGTAAAAGTGAAAGTGAGAGAGAGGAGAGGCGGAGGGAAAGTGAGAGAGAGAGGGGCAACTGGCATTTCGTTGGTTACGACGATGAGCGTTCCAGTTGATCCGATCAACGGAACAGCCTGCTCGTGAAATTAACATGCAAGTGGCTGAGCACTCCGCAGACATATGTATCACTGACGTAGTTCTTTGGGAGATGCAGCGTCACAGGGAATGTGATAAGGCTGGTTCTTTGAAACACAGGCACTGCTCGTGTTTGCCAGCCCAAGCTGACAGGAAAAACGTGAAATAAAGCGTCTTACCGAAGGACATGTGTAACCAGGAATTGCACTCTTGAACTTCAGTTCGTGAGCCAAATGCCCCTAACCAAGTAACAAAAGTATAATTTGACGGTGGTATTGTTAGAGATTGTTAAAGAGGTTGTAAACAGTGATGAAATTTCCAGAAATTTAAACACGTTTAATTCAGTTTCGCAAAAGATCAAATATCCATGCTTAGCGGGTCGTTTCGGGTTGTTGTCAGCAATTTGCTCGTTCTCAAAATAAGTGGTAAGTTTTTAATTCTTATATGGCACGCATGCGTACTCATACAAAAGAATGCATAGAAGCTATTGGAAGCAGTATGTCTTCAATACTTAAGGTTAGGACTTCCTAAAATCTATCAAAACGGCATGAGTGTCACCACAGCTTCACAGTCCACATGAAAAGGCACAAAACAATTAAATAAACTTATAATCTACTGCAAATTGGTTATAATTAACCATAATCAATCATTAATACATTGTTAATAAATGAAGTATTTTAGACGACATAAAACTAGTGAAAGATATGTTAAGCATTTAAATGTGATTAAAATCACTCTGTAACCTCGTTTCTTTTCTATATTTATGTTCTCATTAAATTCTATACTATGTCAGTTTTCGAGATTCTTCGTGAAATCTCATACCGCTCCCTCCCACTCTCTCTCTCTCTCTCTCTCTCTCTCTC
>NC_068997.1:51844103-51845817 GCF_001194135.2 Octopus bimaculoides | reverse complement strand
CACACACGCACGCACGCACGCACGCACACACACACGCACGCACGCACGCACGCACGCACACAAGCTTGCACGCACGCATGTACTCAAAATCACATCTCCGATTCAGTAAATACGGCTTTGTTGCAATTTTCTAAAGTCCATTACCAGCCATGCTGGAAATATGTGGCCTAAATTGTTAAGACGTTACACTCACGTTCTGAGTTCAAATGCCATCAAGGTCGACTTTGCTTTTCCTTTTCGGAGCCGATAAAATAAGTTCGAGTTGGCCACTGGGGTCGATATAATCGACCAGGTCCCCACCACACATACATGCGCAAATTTCAAGCCTTCTCCCTATCATAGAAATGATCATTTCGTTACAGTAACATGGCTTGGGAATGCAAGAACTTTAAAATCTGATTAGAATTTGTTCAATAATTAAGATCGTTCATTAATTCGGTTCAGGTTTTTCTTTGATTAACACGTTATTTGTCACTCCTTAACCTCCTCATACAAAAGCGCAGTGTGACACTTGCTGTTGGTTCTCATAACACTGATGCCGTTAAATTGTTCTTTAAATGCACCAGAAATATTCATTGAAATTGGTTATGCTGCTTGGCATAATCTTTAAGATGTTTAAATTCCACCAGAACATGCTTCACCGAAGCATGACGAGGAACAGGTGTGTCTCTCCAGTAACGCCAGGTAATAAATAATGGCCGTAATTAAAAGCTGGATGTACACAGCTCTCAGGAAAGATCACAACCTAACTGGCTTCATTTTCATGTGAACCAAGTTCGGTTCCTTTGCTCAGTATAAGCGTAATATTCCTACCTCCAAGGTGGCGAGCTGGCAGAATCGTTAGCACACTGGACGAGATGCTTCGCGGTATTTCGCCTGTCGCTCCGTTTTGAGTTCAAAATACGCCGAGGTCGATTTTGCCTTTCATTCTTTCAGAGTCGATGAATTGAGTACCAGTTGTGTACTGGGGTTGATCGAATCGACTGGCTCCCTACCCCAAATATTTCAGGCCTTGTGTCTAGAGTATAAAAGAATATTCCTACCTCGTTTGTGTTCCGTTACACTCTGCGTATCTTAAATATCACAGATTTTGATGGTCAGAATATGTCAGATATTTTTGTCATTTTGTAGAGATTTCCTATGTTCTGTGTCTGTTTCAGTCCTGTTCGTACATACTTCGCTGTGCCTATCGCTTCCATTATTTCAGAGTGGTCTATAGAAACTCATCAGAAATACTCGCGGTCTAACAGCGGCGTGTAGCCGGGTCTATGCGCAGCCTCACCTCGAAGTGAAGTTTCGCTACCTTGTACTTTATACTCATCCACGGAGTACATTAAACAGTAGCAAGTTTTCTGTAACACACACACACACACACACACACACACACATCCACTGCGTGTATGAATGTACAAAAATAATATATATGCATATACATGTGTATGTACATTATCGTATATATATATACTTACATACAGGCATATTGATATATACGTAAATATAATTATAAACTACGGTTTAAGCAGTAAATTACCTGCCTCTGGATGCCCTCTTCCCAAGACGGTACCCGTACAGGTGATCCCCAGGAGTGCCTCCGGATTTAAACATCCCCTGGTTGCTTGGATGCTTCAGACTACCCCTGAAGGATCGAGGCAAGCCTATCACTTACCTATATATACATATATACATATATATATATATATATATATTTATATAT
>NC_068997.1:51840689-51841632 GCF_001194135.2 Octopus bimaculoides | reverse complement strand
TATATATATATATATATAAACTATATATCTCCCCATGTGTGTGTAAGAGTAAGTGTGCACGTACAACGACAGATAGATGCTGACATGCACACACTCACATTGGTAATTTGTCGTCCCAGGGTTTAAAGGTATTTGCACGGAAAAAGACGGATAACTTTAAATTTCCACAATTTGTTTTCGTACAAGGCCAAAGGTTTTAATCCCAATATATTTGGAATAATTCTATAATTCATTGTATCATGAAGTTCTATCAATCCAAACTGGTGTTCACCCTATTTATAGACATTTGTTAATAGAAGACTTATTAGCATTATAAACGGTTATTGTACATGAGAAAAAGGACTGTGGGGTTTGTGAGACATATCATTCAGACTAGGTTTCTGAACCAACCGACAAGACGCCACCATGCAGCTCTTTAACGGTTCTTGAATTTAAGAATTTGGTGAGAAAGGCATGCTGAATACATTTCTGCACAGCACCGATGCCAATGAATAGCTGTTTTACACAAAAGCCAGCATTCAAACTGAAGTAACGACATTCCAGAAGTCGACTGCGAACTTTAAAAATGTTTAGGGTATGCCAGTCTCAGTGATGTCATCATTCATCGTGTTTTAGCATCTTTGTATTTTCCAGTCTCATGAGAAATGAAGATTCTAGAAGGAAATGGCAAACCGATTTTGTTTCTTCACTGCAATTCTTGACTATTCGCCATTTCATACCCACTCACCAGCATATATCTCCAGGACATATACACACGTACACATAATGCATACGTTAATATCTATGCAACCAAATAATCACACATACACACACATATATATATATACACATATACATATATATATATATATATATGTATATATATATGTATATATATATATGTATATATATATATGTATATATATAAATAAGATATATGAAGGAATGCAAACGTACATGTTTA
>NC_068997.1:51836814-51837474 GCF_001194135.2 Octopus bimaculoides | reverse complement strand
ACATGCTCGCTGTAAAGCAGACAAGAACATCAGGAGATGAGTGTGGGAAAAGTGACATTGTGACATGAGATACAGCTATGTCTCACTTGTAGATATATCTCCGTTATACACACACACACACATACACACACACACACACCCACACATACACACACACACTCACACTCACGCGCACACGCGCACACGCACACACAGACACGCACACATATATACACATACAAAGAGAGAGAGAGAGAGAGAAAGAGAGGTTGGAGGAGACTGGGAGAAAAGGCGATAGTGAGAGAGAGAGAGAGACAGACAGACAGACAGACAGACAGAAAGAGAGACCGATAGAATCAATGCCAGGCTTGCCATAAACAAGCACTGGAGCCGATTGCTTTCGACTAGTGCTTCGAACGAACGTGTGTAGCGTGTGTAGCGTGTGATCGTCGCATTGACCATGACAGAGTCTATGGGCTTCTTTCAGTCTCCATCTACCAAATCCACTTAGAAGGCTTTAGTCTAGCCGTGACCATGGTGGAAGACCATAATTAATGGTTCTTGCCGAATCTCTAAGTGACGGGGACGTAGACACACCAGCATCGGTTGTCAAGTGATGTTGGGGGGAGGGACAAACACAAACACACAAATATATATGTGTATATATATATATATATATAT
>NC_068997.1:51835953-51836638 GCF_001194135.2 Octopus bimaculoides | reverse complement strand
TATATAGGAGCGTCTTCTTTCAATTTCCGTCTACCAAGTCCACTCACAAGGCTTTGGTCGACACGTGCCGAAGGTGCCACGTGGTGGGACTGAACCCAGAACCATGTTGTTGGTAAGCAAGCTACTTACCACACAATCTACTTACGGAGTGGGAGAGAGTGGATAAAAGAAAAGAAATGGAAAGAAGGAACAAAAAGAGAGAAAAGACAGGAAAATAAACCGACAATTATTGATAAATATCCATAAATTGCCAGGAAGTTTATTTCATTTATATTTTTAAACCGATTAATCTGTTTGACTGTGCGTTTAAATTTCGCTAATCTTCCGGCAAGCATAAGTTAATTTCACAGGGCGTCATCACTCCACCACACACACATTCACACACACGTTTGTTAGTTTATGCACCAACGTCTCCAAAATAAGTAGACGCTCTTAGTTTTGAAACATTTCTAAGAACAAAAGTAATTGTCATTTGGTGTATTTAAATGATGAATCTAGCATTTAGCAGACATGCCTTATGCAGTCTTCAAAGATTTCATCGTTTTGTGCATTGTTCTAATAAGTAGAGTTCACACTCATAAAACGGTATAATAAGCGGTGTCTACTTTCGAGATATCTGTGTACATATACACACACATATGTACATAAGTATATGTATGTACGTACATATATATATATATATATA
>NC_068997.1:51834730-51835700 GCF_001194135.2 Octopus bimaculoides | reverse complement strand
ATATATAATATGAAGTCTTGCTCAGACAGACGTTTGCGTATGTGTATATAAATACATATTTTTTTAATAGTGAAACATGAAATAGAAAAATTTATAAGCAATACAGTATAAATATCGGGTTAAAACCCTTTTTAATGGAAAAGCAGAAGGCTACTCATGGTATTTGAAGTTACATTCTTTGTAAACATGACAGACGTTTTACCATTATACCAAATCAATAATACTTCGAATTTCTCCATCTCTTTGAGAAAAATGTTCTTACAAGCCTTCAATTTTTTCCATCCCAGGGAATTTTGTAACCAATAGTCAACACACCATCTTTTTTATTGTAGTTTCTAATTTGAATTCTACAGTTAAAAATAACACTGTAGCTCGGTATTTTCTCTGAGTTTGAATAATTCATCTTTTACTAAAACAGAAAATATCAATGGGTTTTACTCGTTGCTGGACATTATACGTAGCCATTTTTAATCTGCAAGGGATGTTCTATAACGAAAATCAAAAGAAAAGAAAAAAGATCGTAAACGAACAAGTTATTACTTTTTCAAACCCTTCAGTTTTTCAGTGGCCACCCTGTAAATATATGCGCATGATACAGTGATTAGAGCGTCGAATTCACAACCGAATCGGACTGTGTGCTGTGTTCTTGAGCAAGACACTTTATTTCACGTTGCTCCAGTTCACTCATCTGTAGAAATGAATTACGATGTCACTGGTGCCAAGCTGTATCGGCCCCTTTGCCTTTCCCTTGGATAACATCAGTGGCATAGAGGACAGGGGAGGCCGGTAAGCAACGGTGACTGCTGGTCTTCCATTAAAGACCTTGCCCGGATTTGTAACGCGGAGAACTTTCTAGGTGCAGTCCTATGGTCATCCATGACTAAAGGAGGCCTTTACTTTACTTCTTATATATACATGCATACATACACACACACACACACACACACACACACACACACACACACACACA
>NC_068997.1:51832803-51834313 GCF_001194135.2 Octopus bimaculoides | reverse complement strand
ATATATATATATATACATGACGGGCTTATTTCAGTTTCCGTCTACCAATTCCACTCACAAGGCTTTGGTCGTCCCGAGACTATAGTAAAGGCACTTGCCCAAGGTACCACGTAGTGGAACAACCATGATTTAAACATACATACATACATACAACCATACATACATACGTACATACATAAATGCATTCATGGATGCAAGCAGCTGTGTGTAAAACTCCCAAGAAACGCCAGCAGACAATCTTTGGTATTAATAACATGAAATTAAACATCACATTACTGACTTATCAAGATGGAAGCCCCCTCCCCACCCCACCACCGCCTCTCCTTCCTTGCCTAAACCTGGCACCTCATCATATTACAGCCCCTGTTTGCCGTTATTTTTGTCATCAACTTTCTTGAAATGTCACACACCCACGTTCATGGGGCTGCACGAAATCTTCACCATCAGCGACACCATCGTCGGCTTCGTCATCGCCGCCGCCGCCGCAGTCTCCGTCGTCGTCGCCATCATCATCATAATCATCATTATAATCATCATCAGCATCGACAACTAGAGCGGCCTCATCAAACGACATCATGTTGACCGTGAGTGTGATCGATATTGTTACCATCGACGTTGGCGTCATCGTTTCCGTGGGCGCATGGCCGTTGTCCACGTCATCGCTGACGTCATCGTCTTCACAGAATCTACCAAAACCAACGAAACCACCACCGCTGTTATCGTCGTTATCCTCCTCATCATCATCATCATCGTCATCATTGTCATCATCATGAGGATCGCCATCGTCTGATCGTCGTCGTCGTCGTCGTCCTGTTCTAAGGGAAGAATTGTTGTTTTCATCGTTGTCTTCGTTATCCCAAACACCAATACCACTGCCAGCAGAAGAAGCAGCAGCAACAGCACCACCACCACAACAACAACAACAACAACAACCGATACCACTATAACCATTACCCCACTCCCTTTTTTTCTCCTATTCCTGATCACCATAATCGTCGTCCTCGCTGTCGTGACCACCACTTCTACCACCATCATCATCATCACCATCATCATCACTGTTGTGGTCGTCGTCGCCGTCATCATCACCAACATCATCACCAACATCATCATCATCATCGTCATCGTTATCATCATCGTCATCATCATTACCATCATCATCATCATCGTCATCAAAATCAAGAACAAAACTCAGAATCTACCATTCAACCATATCATGTAAAAAAAAAATTCTAAAACTTTGGAGAAATCCTGGAATACTTGAACGAAGAATACCCCCCACTCCCCAACACCAAATCTTAGTTTGGATTTTGGAATGAATAACAAAACACTGAGAATTGTTTCCATGAAATAACCAATAACCACATTTTTTTTTTTTACAAAACCCACGACTAATGTAAAATAATTAATTAGTTTGATCTCGTTAAATATAAACGGAGCTAATGATGATAAGGTAGTTGGCAGCGTTCTAATTTGAAAAGAATTACAACGCTCTGTAATTCCCAGATATCGT
>NC_068997.1:51826215-51826502 GCF_001194135.2 Octopus bimaculoides | reverse complement strand
TATATATATATATATATATATATATATATATATGCATATATACATAAAC
This sequence comes from Octopus bimaculoides, assembly GCF_001194135.2. Lineage (NCBI taxonomy): Eukaryota > Metazoa > Mollusca > Cephalopoda > Octopoda > Octopodidae > Octopus > Octopus bimaculoides. The sequence continues at coordinate 51,826,453 of NC_068997.1, read as the reverse complement.
ACACATATATAAATGTATATGTATATATATATAAATATGTATATATATATTCATACAGACATACATACACACATACATATACATGAATGGGAGTGGTTATGCGAGCAAGCGTACTTGAGTCGGTAAAATTTTGTAAATCGTTATGTTGAGGCACGCACAATGACACACACTCTCTCTCCCTCACTCTCTCTCTCTCTCTCTCTCTCTCTCTCTCTCTCTCTCTCTCTCTCTCTCTCTC
>NC_068997.1:51824851-51826109 GCF_001194135.2 Octopus bimaculoides | reverse complement strand
TTGCCCCCCCTCTCTCTCTCTCTCTCTCTCTCTCTCTCTCTCTTTCTCTCACACAGACTCCCACACTCTCATGTTCAGACCTACATATCTACACACATTCAGCTTTAGAGCAAGAAGCGTCTGTATATACAATATCTCAAGCAATTGATATGGTTAATTATTTTAAAGAAAAGAAACAAGTCTTTGATAGATTAAAATGTAATTCTCGACATCAGAAAATTCATTTACAGAAATAAATATGATAATAGTTGATATATATATTTATGCTTGTTTTAACCGTTATCCCTTGACTTTTGTCCGCAGAACATTGATTTCATAGAATCTTCTCCCTGGTCATGTCTTCCTGGAAGAACCGAAGAGCTGCATCAAATATTAACGGCACCAAAGTTACTAGTCTTGGAGGAGCATGATAATGCCATGGGGACAGTCCAGTTTTCCAGACACAATTCTTAAAACTATCTGTCCGTATGAGCGTAAATATATATATATATATATATAAGTGGAGTGCTCAGCCACTTGCACGTTAATTTCACGAGCAGGCTGTTCCGTTGATCGGATCAACTGGAACTCTTGTCGTGGTAACCGACGGAGTGCCACGATATATATATATATACATACATGCTTGCGCGTATATATATATATATACTCCAGCAATGTAACTACATGTGTGCTTTCGGCGATTTCTTTCTTTTCCCTTTCTCCTTTCCGACAAAGTGGTGCTATGCTCGAAATATCAAAAACTTTCTCTCTTTACTGAGCGTCTAACACATTCCGTAACACACCCTCTTGTTTCGTTATTGTAATTTTTAATTTTCTTTCGTTTGATTTGACTATACATATATACATACACATATGTGTTTGTGTGTATGTGTGTAAATATTTACATATATTTATATGAATGATATAACAGAGAGTCAGTGTTTGTTGCATAATTAACCAATTAATTCGAGTGAATCATTAATTAAGAGGCAATTATGCAAGCCAAACTGATCATGCGAATAAAGAAACTACATTTATTGAATGCATACAGTAATTAGCTCCTTAGCTCTCATTATGCAGATCAAGTGGTTGTTCCTATTTAAACTGACAGCAGTAAATAATTCTGATATGAATAAAACGGGATATAAAACTTAGCAATTAGTTTCCCTTTTCCTTCTGTAACGTGAGAAAGGAAAGAGACATGTTTTTTTCATTGCCACCGAAAAGCGAAGGTTCCGGTGCGTTTCGCAAAGATTTACCTTGCAACAATACGCAAAAA
>NC_068997.1:51814674-51819745 GCF_001194135.2 Octopus bimaculoides | reverse complement strand
TATATGATTATGCATATATATTCTTTTATTCTAATGATTCCCTTAAGGTGTCACCCCAATCGGTTATAGTATGATGAAAACTGCCTAAAGAATGGTTCAAAATTTAGGCACAAAGCCAGCAATTACATCGATATCACGACTTAATTGTTACTTGTTTATGTTACTGGTCCCGAAAATGCTTGAAAGGCAAATTCGGGCACGGCTGGATTTGAACTAGAAGACGTCAAGAAAAAAAGGTGGGGTGGGGGGAAAGCAAAGGAAAGAAAGGGAGGAGGAATGAGAAAAGAGAAGAAGTAAAAAAACGAAAAAGAAGAGGAGGGCAAGAAGAAAGAGAGAGAGGGGGAGGGAGGCAGAAGAGGTAAGAAAAGGGAGAGGAAGAGAAAAAAGGAGAAAGGAAGAGAAGAAGGAATGAGGAAACGAAAATTTCTGTGGATATTTGAGAGAAAACTGAAATTATTCAAGTATGAAAATATAGGACGAGGAAACACTAATACTACTACTACTACTACTACTACTACTACTACTAGTACTACTACTACTACTACTACTACAACAACTACTATTACTACTACCACCACCACCACTACCACCACTGCTGCTGCTGCTGCTGCTTCCCCACCTGCTACTATTACCACCACTACATAGGCTACTACTACTACTACTACTACTACTACTACTACTACTACTACTACTACTGCAGCAGCAGCAGTAGTAGTAGTAGTAGTAGTAGTAATAGTTTGGGTAGTGGTAGTAGTAGTAATAGTATGGGTGGTAGCGGTAGTAGTAGAAATTATTGTTGCAGTAGTGGTGATAGTAGTAGCGATAGTGGTACAGCTTGTGGGAGTGGTGGTGGTGGTGGTGGTAGTAGCAGTGGGGATAGTGGTGGTTGTAGGGTTTCCAAAAAGTTCCTTGTAGTCTTGAAGTAATTAAACATTCTAGGATTAACGTGTTTGTTGTGTGTGCATGTGTATATGTATATATGTATGTATGTGGGTGTACACGCGAATGTGTGCGCTTATCTGTGGGTATGTGTGTGTGTGGGTGCGTGTGTGTATGTGTGTGTGCGTGTGTGTATGTGTGTGTGTGCGTGTGTGTATATGTGTGTGCGTGTGCGTGCCAATACATATTTCCAGGAAAATTATACGGTGGGAAAATGTCACGAGAGGCGATATCGACAGAGTGTATTTGTTGTAATTGTTGCAACTGTTTAACCCTAGGACATTCTTTATTCAGTATAGACATATGACTGAAAAGAGGTTAGTGTTTGATCATCCAGACCTTCATACTGACATGTATCTAGAGCAGTGTTTCTCAATTTTTTGTTTATGGAACCGTTTGGTTCTTATTTTTCTCTGGTGGACCACCATAACTATTCAAAGTTAAAAAACTAATTTTAAACTCGCACCCTGAAGCAAATATTTATAGATTAAATAAAGTATATAAATTAATGTATAAAGCATTATAAGATTATGTAAATTTAAGGCCCAATGGAAATTATACGACGTTGTGGCCATAGTATAGCAGGAACGAAAAAGATACCAGGTGAGCGAGACCAATACCATAACAATATATACCTGACAGGTGTGCGGGTTTGTCTGAGATCTTTGGTGACGACTCAAGTTAGTCATTGTCTCCTTGTTGTGGTATTGTTTAGTTTGGCATTGATCTTTCCCCTACGGGAAAGACCAAAGATAATATGGCTGTCAGGTGTAGCATGACGATTCATGAAGCGTAGCTATTACTATGATAGCAAGTTTATACATGACAGTGAGATTGTTTATTATTTTCATTATTATCATTATATTTTTGCTTTAGCAAAACCCCCCACATGTAATGATTTGGGCCACCATATCGAGATAGGACCCAATTTCTTTGAGAGCACTATTAACCAGCAATCTTACATGGCCCTGTTAAGGGAGTGGTTAGATAGATAGATAGCTAGATAAATAGATAGATAGATAGATAGATAGATAGATAGATAGATAGATAGATAGATAGATAGATAGGGCGAGAGTCGCAACAGTTTCCAGCACCTGTCGATTGGCCTCCCAAAAGTCCTGACCTCACGTGTTGTGTTAATGCTCTGTGGGCTATTATCAAGGAGAGAGTTTCACATGAACAGTACCAGGCTACATATCAGGATACCGTTCGGGGAGCCTTTGCATCAAGCACCAAAGCACAGCTTCGTAAAATATCACACAGGACATGTTGCTGCATCATTTTGTGCCACTAAAATGATGGTGTTCATAGAGAATTCCTTGATGTGTGACAGCATCAATGGAAGGGAATAAACTAAATCCGGTTCATGCTTTGGATTTCTGCTTTACCTGTTCTTCTATTCTCATTACTTTTTGGTAAACAGGACTTTCAGACCTCCCTGTACATTTCGAAGATATATCACATTTGTCTATCTATCTATCTATCTATCTATCTATCTATCTATCTATCTATCTATCTCTCTTTCTCTCTCTCTCTCTCTATATATATATATATATATATATATATATATAATATATATAAGCAGTACTTTACATAATATCACTATACACCCACGCTGAATGCCAAAATCAAATTAGCGAAATACATTAACCTTAGATCCTGCTGTTTATTTTTGGGTGTTGTGTGCCAATACCCTTGTGGATAGTCGCTTGTCAAAAATGAATTTCTAAGAATATATTCTATTACGTCATCTACGTGAGTAGATAGCATTCTAGAATGCGTATACCTGTTCAATTTGCTATGTATATTTGTCATTATATCTATATCTTCAACGTACAGGTATAGAAAAGAGAAAAATATAGATTCATTCCTTTCTACACAGAATCCTTGAAAACGTTTACGTATATATTTATATATGCCTACACACATTTAAAATATACATAACTACATAATGTATATGTGTTTATATATATGTGTGTGTGTCTGTGTGTCTGTGTGTGCGTGTGTGTGTATATGTGTGCGTTTGTGTCCGTGTATGTTTATATATATATATGTATATGTGTATATATATATATATATATATATATATATATATATATATATGTATATATATATGTACGTATATATATGCATACGCGTGTATATTTATATGATTGTATATATTTCTCTGTGTGTGCGTATACAATATGAATATATGCTATAATGCTTGGATATAAAAATTATATTCTCTTTTCATTTGTTTATACATATGACAATATTAATAATAAATTTTTCTAGTTTAATGTATTTGCGATCAGGTTACAAACACACACACTCACATACTCACACACACGTACAGACGCACATACACACATACACTCAAATATAGGTGAGTTTCTGTCAATGCACGCATGCGTTAGTGTGTTCGCTATGTGGGAAAAATTTTAAGGACAGCTGAATATATTATTATACCTTCAACACTAGCAATTCAGAATTATCTCCAACATACTCAGATAATCCTTTTATTTAAAATAAGATACACATACATACATACACACATACATATATACATACATACATACATACATACATGCCTTTGTACATACACACATGCATATGTACATACATACATTCATACATATATATATAGAGAGAGAGATATTTATATATACATGTGTGTATATAAAACAGGCTAATGAAAATACAGATTTCTCTATTTGAAAGCATTTTTAGATTTCTCTGAAATATTCCCCAAAATTACAGCTAAACAAGCTTTTATCGAAAAATAAATAAGTGAAAAAAGAAACCAGCAAGTTATTACTTCATGATACAGGGCGGTGTTATGCGAAATAATGTCGGTGGTATCATTGTGAAATTCATCGAACGGCGTTCCTTGCAATGGAAGTAAGTTTACTGGGACTCTGTTTCTATTCTTATCTTCTGATAAATGGCAAAAGTAAAGAGGAAAGGAATTAATGATGACAGATCCTTTAATGTTATTGTGTGACCTGCTGAAAATAGCGGCGAATTAATGTTAAAATCTCTCCCCGGTTTTCTGTTGGAAAGGAGGACATGTCGGATATGTAGTAAAGAAAAATGGCGAATTTATCACAGCATGAGTCATTTTGGTATATATATATATATATATATATATATATATATATATATATATACTGAAACGGGACGCTGCAAGAACGAAATAACAACAACAGCAACAACAACGAGACAACAACAATAGCTAAACAACAATAACATGAACAAAAAGGCAAATAAACATCATCTAACGAACTAAAGAGCAGCGATATTTCAACTATATTGACAGAATGATAAATCTTGGAGAATTTGTAGACAGATGCAGATACAACAGTAAATCTCGGAGAATTTCTATAAAGTTATTGATAGAATGAAGAATAATAATAAATCTAGGACAAATTCTTGAATAATATCGATAGAATGGTAAAGTCTAGGGAATTTTTTCAACAATATTAATAGAATAGTAAATTGAAGGAGATTTGATGAACAATATCGATATAATCATGAATACAAGAGAATTTATTCAAAATATTGATGGGATGGTGTATGTATTTGCCTGTATCTATGTATACATGGATGCATATATATATACATATATATATATACATACACACACAGACACATATATATATGTATACATACACACACATATATATATATATTCATGTATATATGTGTGTGTGATATCTCTTTTGACTGTTAACTTTTATGGTATCGCAGCTACTTAATTTAAGTTAATTAATTTTGTAGTTCAGCCACAAAAATTTTGCTATGTTGTAATGGTTAGTGTAGTCAAACGGTTAACAGCCGAAAAGAAAATTTCGAATGACAAAAGCGATATTGTTATCTACTTGCTATTGAATTTCGGCCAGGCTTGGGACCCGACTTAGAGGGTCTTAGTTGATCAAATCAGCCATAATTGATTTGCGCGCCAAAACTTGTTCCAAACAGGAAGTTGTCGACGGTCTCCGTTCAGTTTTTGTCTATCAAATCCAATTATGACTTTAGTCGAGCCAGGACTATAGTAGATGGCACTTACCCAAGGTGGGACTGCACTTGGAACTATGCGATTAAGAAAAAACATTTTACCACACAGTTATGCCCACACCATTATATATAT
>NC_068997.1:51813097-51814627 GCF_001194135.2 Octopus bimaculoides | reverse complement strand
ATATATATATATATGTATGTATATATATTTCTTAAAATGTTAGAAAGCTGCAGAGAGTTGGGACTGTATAAAAAAACAGTTTACCATTAAATATACGTTTGTATACATCTCTTTGCCTCTATGCCTCTCTCTCTCTCCCCCTTTATCTATCTATCCATCTATATATTATATATATATATACATATATATATATAGGTATATACATATAAATATATATATATACATACATATATGTGTGTGTGTGTGTGTATCTATGATTGATTTTCTGTGTCAACAACTTGGCTCCTATTTTCTGGTTTTTCACAAATCCATATTGACTTTTAATCAACAGTGTAATTAACCTTAATTTTCGAAGTGAATCGATCAAATCGATTGCATTTGACACGTTAAGACATGTACATTAATCTCATAATCTTAGTAAAAAAACAAGAATGGTTAAAATATAATCGACACCCGACAACTTTTGGAGTCAGAAGACAATGGGTGAGACTAAACACTATATAGCTTTTAATCCGCTTTCAACCAGATTTTACCAATTCTTTAGATCTCACTTGAAAAAAAGAAAAAAAATCCGATTACTAAATATCTCACCTGAGACGAAAAACCCTTTCTCCAGGTAGGAATGAAGTAAAAAATAAAATAACAACTTTCTAACGACATTGAATATTCTCTCTTTCCATTTACCCTTACCCATTCAAAAGGGCTTTTTGTAGTATTAGGGTTAGGGTTAGGGTTAGATATATGGCCGTATAGGTAGAGATGACTTTGGCATTTATGAAGAATATGTTCGGATACTCTCTTTTACTCTTCTACTTGTTTCAGTCATTTGACTGCGGCCATGCTGGAGCACCGCCTTTAGTCGAGCAAATCGACCCTAGGTCTTATTCTTTGTAAGCCTAGTACTTATTCTATCGCTCCCTTTTGCCGAACCACTAAGTTACGGGGACGTAAACACAACAGCATCGGTTGTCAAGTGCTGTTTGGGGGACAAACACAGACACACAAACATATACACACACATACATATACATATATATACATATATACAACAGGCTTCTTTCAGTTTCCGTCTACCAAATCCACTCACAAAGCTTTGGTCGGCCCGAGGCTATAGTAGAAGACACTTGCTCAAGGTGCCACGCAGTGGGAATGAACCCAGAACCTTGTGGTTGGTAAGCAAGCTACTTACCACACAGCCACTCCTATGAACGTATACAAAAGCGTGCGCATACACATGTATACGTATACTAAGACTCCATCCCGCACACATATATACATACATACGCAGTCACACACTCACATGTATATATACAACGGCTGCAGGATACATTAGAACATATTTGTATCAAGCAGGACACGAATGGCTGGGTACTTAGTGCCAAGCTCACAATAAGATAAAGTAACTTTTTGTTGTCGTCTGGTCTGTTGGTAGTATATTGTATGTCTATATATATACATGTCTGTGTGAATGTGTGTGTGTATGTGTGTGTGTGTGTGTGTGTGTGTGTGTGTGTGTGTGTGTGTGTGTGT
>NC_068997.1:51809863-51812836 GCF_001194135.2 Octopus bimaculoides | reverse complement strand
TGTGTGTGTGTGTGTGTGTGTGTGTGTGTGTGTGTGTGTGTGTGTGTGTGTGTGTGTGTGTGTGTGTAAGTTTGTGTGTATGTATGCATGTATGCATGTATATATACACACATATATTTTCAAGTATTTAGCAGGTGGTAAACGGTATACAGTGTTGACGACACAAAGCAGAGAACGAGAGTGTACATTAGTTGGAAAGTGGTTTCGTTGACTCTATATTTATACAACAGTTGTAGAGCTGTGTTTTTGGTGGACAGGATTGCTTCTGAAGTGGACATTTTTTCGATCGTTACTTCAACAAAAGACAGAGGATTGGTCAACGTTAACACATGTCAGCAAACATCATTGTCATCTTCAGTTTAATTCAAAAAATAATATGATGTGAAGTGTCCATTGTAAGAGTCCTTCGCCCCGAAAACTCGCGAAGTGGGTTGTTTATTGTGAAGGGTGAACAACCGCAAAAACTCGAAAGGTGCGAAGCGAAATTGTTTTATAATAACGTTGAGTATTTTAGGTCATATAATTAAAGGGAAGAATTCATAAATAAATAAATTTAAACACGGTCATTAGGTTTTATTTAATTAAGTATGGATAATGTATTACAACGATGTATAAATGTATAATGTATTACAACGATGTATAAAGCATGCTGAAAATGTCGGAGATGTTTAAAATGGATATTTTGGAATTGAGGGGTTTTGACGGAATGTGCGTTCTTGCCAAGAGTTTGGAAGGCGCTTTGTGTTTATAACACACTAAAACGTTGTAATTATTTCAAGCTATCCTGATAATAAAAGATTTTATGAATAATAAATAATACCTACGTATTACACATGCACACACACACACACACATACACACACACACACACACACACACAGATAATAGATAGATAAATAGATAGATAGATGCATAAATACATACATACATACATACATACATACATACATACATACATACATACACACATAGGTAGATAGATAGATATATAGATAGACAGATATAGATATAGATTCAGCTATAGAAAGATTAATATATAAATATATATAGCGTATATACTCGACTAATTGACGATCTCGTGTAAGAGTCGACTTCCTACATTTGGCAAAAAATTGAGAATTTTCCATACACCCCGTATAATAGTCGACCCTAGTATTTCACGAACAATAGGACAACATTTGTAGGTCAAGGTACCGTATTATCCTGTACGTAGAAATGACACCGTTACAAAATTGTGTGACCATGATAGACAACGATCCCTCCAAGTCAATCAGGTTAATTGCCAGGTACATGGGAGTGTCTGAGTTTCTTATCAGGCAGGTAGTGCATAAAGGCATTCGGTATTGCTCATATAAGATAAGAAGGACAATTTTTATCCCAAACCATCGAGGACAAGAGGAAAGGCTGCGCTACGAAGCTTTGACCAAACTCAAGCTTCCCTTCCAAATGAACATGCTTTGGTTTTTCTCAGATTAGAAAAAATTCTGCCAGGATCAGATAGTGAACACACAGAACAACCGTTGGCTTGACTTGCCCCTAATATATGTAACGAGAGTGATAAAAATCAAACATTCAGTGAACATCATGATGCTTGCAGTGATCGCTAGTGATGGCGACGTAATGCTTCCAATCGTCTTCCCAAACGGTCCCAGACTGAACACGGAGGTCTACATTAAGTGCCTGGAGGAGGTAGTGCTGCACTAGCTCAAGAAGGTGGCTGCTGGAAGACCCTATGTCTGGCAACAGGACTCTGCACCATGCCACACAAACAGAAGAACCCAGTCATGGCTGTCAGATAATTTCTGCGACCACATCAGCCCTAACATCTAGCCACCTAACTCCCCAGACTGCAACACCCTTGGTTATTATGTGTGGGACGCAGTAGTCCAACAAAACTCCTGTTTAAAGATGAACTGAAGGCAAAGATTACGGCAGAATTCACCAACTTAAACAAGAAAACCACCCTGAAGAGTTACCGGAGATTCCGAAGTCGTCTTGAGGCCGTGGTTGAAGTGAATGGCGTTTTACTAAATAAATTACACATTGGTATTTCAAGATACTTTAATGTAATTTTGGTAAATATATCTGTTCAAATGGTATTTTCCTTTTTGCGTAATTCAGACGTTATTCACCACACCCTGTATATATATAATAATAATTATAATATTAATAAGAATTATAAGAATTATCAAAATAAAACAACAAATGAACGGTTGAGTGGGGCATAGAATTTAAAAAGTCCGGAAAACTAGGAAAGAAATGTAAAAATAGGAAAATTGAATTTTCATGCAAAATCGATTAGACTCGGAAGCAAAGATGGATCTGACATTTATTTGAAATATGTTATATCTATTAATTTAAGGTCGTCGTTTATCGTGGGGATCCAGTCGGGGTATAATGTGATATATATATATATATATATATATATATATATATATATATATATATACGACAAAGTCGCACTAAGTAAACTGAGAATCGGAGATATAGCAATGAGATTAACATGTACTTGGTAGTAGAGAAAACGGCACTCCTTGTTACTCATATTTAAAAATTAAAGGACATTTATCTCCCTTCCCCTTCCCTTCATTTTTCTCTCTTTTTATATCTGACTTCCTGTATTGAACCATGTCACTCGTGCTTTCTATAAACAAATATATATATATGTGTAGGCGCAGGAATGGCTGTGTGGTAAGTAGATTGCTTGCCAACCGCACGGTACCGGGTTCAGTCCCACTACGTGGCATCTTGGGCAAGTGTCTTCTATTATAGCCTCGGGCCGACCAAGGCCTTCTGAGTGGATTTGGTAGGCGGAAACTAAAAGAAGCCCGTCGTACATATATATATATATATATATATGTTGGTGTGTGCGTTTATTCATAGGCATACATATATACATAAACAGTTATCTATATATATATGTGTGTGTGTGTGTGTGTGTGTGTGTTATTTATATATACATGAGTGTACGTG
>NC_068997.1:51808554-51809271 GCF_001194135.2 Octopus bimaculoides | reverse complement strand
TATATATATATATATATATATTCCTACAGATGTAGACAAATGCATACGCTTATATATTCGTAAACCACTAGAGATTTAGCCATGCATGTATACAGATAGAAATCCATACAAGCCACATGCAGGCAAGTCACCTAATTACATACATATGCAATTCTGATAGAAACATGCGCACACCTAGACATGTTGACATATACATACACATTGACGTTAATACTACCAGAGATACACAGATATACGTACACACACAGAGATACACGCACGCACAGAGACACACACGCACACACACACAGACACATACACACACACACACATGGCAAGCGAAAGGAATTGGTAACCTTGACGTTTGAACCTTGAAATGATCAAAGACGCTCGAAAAATGTAGATATTAAATGTACTATTAATAGTAGATATGAGAGAAAATGGCGGCATTGCAGAGATCACGTGAGCGGTGTTACTTTTTAATGGGATTTCTGGTGAAAATCTAACGGCAGACGACTTATATATCCGTATCATATTATCAATACTAACTCCAACGCTTGCAGCCTACATAAAGATGAAACAGGCATGTAAAACACATGGTTGCTGGTTCAGTCCCACTGCGTGGCACCTTGGACAGGTGTTTTCTACTATAGCCTCGGGCCGACCAAATCCTTGTGAGTGGATTCGGTAGACGGAAACTGAAAGAAGCCCGTTGTATATATATATATATATATATAT
>NC_068997.1:51799850-51805997 GCF_001194135.2 Octopus bimaculoides | reverse complement strand
TGTGTGTGTGTGTGTGTGTGTGTGTGTGTGTGTGTGTGTGTGTGTGTGTGTGTGTGTGTGAAAACAGTTGTACGTAGGTATATTGAAAATATACCTGTATTATACCGTATATTTTCAATATACAAACACGAATTCGATCATCAGATTAAGGAACCTGCTTTAGCCATTTCCATAGTTTATATTATAGATCTCACTGACGATAACATCCGTATGAGATAATCTCATTTACGGCGTATTTAGCCCACTTACCAGGGTATTTAATCAATTTATTGATTAAATCATGTGATGTAACATGGATACGCTGATTTCGTAATAGAGACAAATACATCGGATATTTTCCATTTAGAAATTGGTAAATTTATTGTATATCGATGTTTGGATTTAGAAAGATCCGAACTAATGATATTGGAAATTGGACCATAATATACGATTACGTATGTGTGTGTAGGGGTTGTGTTTATACATTTATTTATGTAAGTGCCCGTACGATTTTGTTTGTGTGAATGTATATATATGAGCGCGTATGTATATATGCGTTAATGTATTAATTATGTGTGCATATTATTTTGTAGGAGTATGTTTTCGTATGTGTATACGTGTAAAAATAAATGTATATGGGGCGAAATTGTAATGGTTTTCGGCCGACAACTGATGATCGATGAACGTATCCACGTCAATTTTGTATGATTTCCATGCGTTCCTTTGTCGTCTTTCTGTGCAGCCTTTTATTCTTATAATTTAATGTAACGCCACGGTTCTGTACCCACTTTCAGTGGAAACCCCTAACAACGGCCGAAATTACATGCGATACCCTCTTCCCTTTTTGCTACATAGGTGTCTTCACTTCTTTAAAATCTTCTCTACTGCTGCTTTTATTTCATCTTCCCATCTCATTTTACTATCTCATTTTACTATCCTTCTCTTCCCGCATCTTCTCCACTTTGCAAAACCATTCCTATCTATTCCTATCTAACCGTCGCCTTTCTCTTTTTCTTCCGCTCTTCGTCTTAATCAACTACTTACTGTCTATCTTTATTCCTTTCTCCACGCTCACTCATTCTTCCTATTTGTTCTTCCCCATCCCTCCTCTACTCCTCTTTGTTAATCTCTCTCCCAATCTCTATTTCATTGTCTCTCTCCTTTACTGTTTTCTCTCCCACACTTTTGGTTCCACGTGATCATCCCATTTCTTTTTTCAGCCATCCTTTCTCCACTAGTTGAGACGCTTTTACTTACCTTCTGCTTAGCATTCAATTCAACCTCTACTCTAATCGCATGTTAATTGTATGTATGTATGTATGTATGTATGTATGTACATGCATGTGTGTATATATGTATGTACATGTATACTTATCATTCACTATGAGGATATTTAAACCTCTTATAAGGATAATTTTTATCCAAGATACACTGGTTTATTATATTATATTTTGAAGAGATATTTCTTCGATGTATATATTATAAAACATCCAATATTATTGATAAGTTTGAAAATGGAGAGATTCAATGGATATAACTTGTTTAATTAATTAATTAACAATTGTTTCACTTCGCACCCAGTTTAAATTACAAAATATATATAATAATACAAGTTTGCCTTTTAAGTGTGTGTGTGTGTGTGTGTGTGTGTGTATCGTGAAGTATATTTGCCACCTAAATGTGGCTGACCCATATGGGACAATGCTACTGTAGTTTATAGCCCCAGGAAGACATCTCCTCCAGGTTGATAAACTACAGTAGCATCGTCCATTATGGGTCAGTCACATTTAGGTGGCAAATATATTTCGTGATGTCGTACTACTACTTTTTATATCTCGCTCAGAGATTTATTATTGGTTATATATATATATACGTGTGTGTGTGTGTGTGTGTGTGTGTGTGTGTGTGTGTGTGTGTGTGTGTGTGTGTGTGTGTGTGTGTGTGAATTGGTACCAGCATGCGATCAAAGAACTGACAGAAAGGTGGCTTCAAGCGGTGCAACGCGATGATGGCCTCTACTTCAAATGCTAGGCTGCTTTTATTGTAACTTGACGAATAAAGCAAATATGGCACCAAAATATTGTAAGACTTTTGACTTAACACAATATTTATATTTATATTTTTATGCATTTTCATGTTTTTTTTTAATTGCCGACTAACGGGTGTGCGTATTCTGTCATTAACACACTTTTAGTTCTGGCTCGTTCTCTTTCCATAATGGCATTCAGTTTACCCCGAATTTCAAAATATTCTTCTCCATTGTCTCTTCTCTTTAACTTCAGGCATCGCAACAGGGGGTTCACGGCAAAAGATGGAAATATTTAAAATTACATCACTGATCATGTCATATGTTGTCTGAGCAGTGTTCTCATGGTAAACAGAGGCGGAGACATTAATAAGTTAGCATGTTTATTATTCACTGAAGTTTTCTACACCGTACAACAAATTGTTTTAAAATGTGCCGTTTGTTTGGGTTTTTCCTTCATTTTACAAGCTCTCTTCGTTGTAGGTATATATATGTGTGTGTATACGTATATATGTATGTATGAATAAGATTGTATATATATATATATATATATGTGTGTATGTGTGTATGAAAGTATATTTTCATTATTGTATATACTTATATGCATACATACAAACATATGTAATATATATGTATATAATATATACATGAATATATATATGCGTGTATATGTATGTTTATATGCATACATACATATGCATACAAATGTATATGCACCTGTATATATATGTAATGGTATATCAGTTTCAATATAATTAAAGCATTTCTTTCATAATAACTGCATGTGTACGTGTTTTTATGTATGTATATATATATATATATATATATATATATATATATATATATATAAATATTTATATATGTATGTGTGTGTGTTTGTGCGTGTAATTTATATGATGTATAACATATACATATGTATATATTTGTATATATACTCGTACATTGGAGCACATATATGTGTAACCTAGCGCATACGTATATGTATGTATACATATATGTGTGTGTATGTATGACGTGTCTGTGTCTGTTTGGGTGTGTGGGTGTGAGTATGTGGGTGTGTGTGGGAGTGGGAGTACACAACTGCGTTGGTGATGGTTCAAACGAGATCATTTCTTCCCATTTCTGAAGAATTGGGTCAATTAAAGAACGCAGCGAAATCTCGCCTGTCTTTAAGCATTTGTCAGACGTAATTCCACAACAGGAACTGGGGGAAGATTAGCCTGAAGGAAACACACGCACACACAAATACATGCATATGCACACACACTCACACACACAGACACCCCCCGCACGCGAGCACACACACACACACTGAAAGCTATATACGTTAACATGTCTCTACTTGTTGTTGGCACTCCGTCGCTTACGACGCCGAGGGTTCCAGTTGATCCGATCAACGGAACAGCCTGCTCGTGAAATTAACGTGCAACTGGCTGAGCACTCCACAGACACGTGTACTCTTAACGTAGTTCTCGGGGATATTCAGCGTGACACAGTGTGACAAGGCTGACCCTTTGAATTACAGGCACAACAGAAACAGGAAGTAAGAGTGAGAGAAAGTTGTGGTGAAAGAGTACAACAGGGTTCGCCACCATCCCCTGCCGGAGCTTCGTGGAGCTTTGGGTGTTTTCGCTCAATAAACACTCACAACGCCCGGCCTGGGAATCGAAACCGCGATACTATGACCGCGAGTCCGCTGCCCTAACCACTGGGCCATTGCGCCTCCACTGTCTCTACTAAGAGAGGGACATAAATGAAAAATATATATGGCGGCCAAATGGCCGAAATGTTAAAGCGTCGGAAAGTTCGTTTTACAGTATTTGTTCCGACGCTTTGCGTTTTGGGTTCAAATTCTGTTATTTCTTTCAGGGAAATCAAATAAAAAGAACAACCAAAGGCAGTGATGTGGCGGAACCGTAACCGACCCCAAATCTTAACCCTGACCCTAACCCTAACCCTAACCCACCCCATGTGTTGGTTGCTTTCTGGATTTTTGCGTTCTGACTTCAAATTGCTTCCTACCCTCGGCTACTAACGTAGTACCTTGTTGAACACCACCACCTCACACATTGGCTATATTTCGCAGACTCTACTCTGTTGCAGTGGAGGCGCAATGGCCCAGGGGTTAGGGCAGCGGACTCGTGGTCATAGGATCGCGGTTTCGATTCCCAGACAGGGCGTTGTGAGTGTTTATTTGAGCGAAAACACCTAAAAAAGCTCCACGTGGCTCCGGCAGGGGATGGTGGGGTGCACCCTGCTGTACTCTTTCACCACAACTTTCTCTCACTCTTACTTCCTGTTTCTGTTGTGCCTGTAATTCAAAGGGTCAGCCTTGTCACACTCTGTGTCACGCTGAATATCCCCGAGAACTACGTTAAGGGTACACGTGTCTGTGGAGTGCTCAGCCACTTGCACGTTAATTTCACGAGCAAGGCTGTTCCGTTGATCGGATCAACTGGAATCCTCGTCGTCGTCACAAGCGACGGAGTGCCAACAACTCTGTTGCAAACATTCGAGCGAAGTCTTGGAATTGTGAGGACTTCCTTCTCGTCCTTAACATTGTCATCACTATCGTCGTCATCATTGTCATCGCTGTCTTCGCCGCCTTCATCTTCCTTCTATCCCCTCACCATTTTCTTCCAATATCCAACCCACCCGAAAATAGTGTTTTTTACGATCCCACCCCCACCACTTCCTGTTGTCCTTTCTCTTTTGCGAGAAAGGATCTGAAGTTGGAGGGAAACTCAGAGAATAACGGAGAGAGAGGCAGAGAGTGAGAGAGGGAGAGAGAGAGAGAGAGGGAGAGAAAGTAATTGCGTGATAGCGAGAAGTAGAGAGGAGAGGGAGAGACATTGTTGGAGAGAGAAAGAGAGAGAGAGAGGAGGAAGATGCGTGTGTGTGTTCTTGTGAGTGTGTGTGGTGTAATATGTACCATTAGTGTGTTTATAAATAAATGGATAATAGAGAGACAGAAGGAGAACCAGAGAGAGAGAGAGAGAGAGAGAGAGAGATAGAGAGAGACGGTCAGAGCACAGGTAGACAGATGATAGGGAGAGAGCTAGAAAGACAGAGAAAGAAAGACAGAAAGAGGCAGAGAGACGGGGAGATAGACAGACAGACCGACAAAATGATGAGGAGCGACAGAGTGACAGAGAGGGAGAGAGAGGACGAGAGAGCGAGAGAGAGAAAGAGAGACAGACAGACAAAATGATAAAGAGCGACAGAGAGACAGAGATGGAGAGAGAGAGGGAGAGAGGGAGAGAGAGAGAGAGAGAGAGTCAGGGAGATAGGCAGAGGATAAGGGAGTGATGAATGAGGGAGTCTATACTATATATATGTATATACATGCATATATATATATATATATATATATATATATATATATATATATATATATATATATATATATTTATGTGTGCGTGTGTGTACTCAAATGAATACGTTTGAGGTAAAACGTGCGTGTGTATGAGTGAATTGGTGTTAGTAGTATATTTATGTTTGTATATACATACATCCATAATTATATATATTTGTATCCATATATACACACGCACATCTATATAAGCGAAAGTGTATAAGTTGATATGCCTATCTGTGTGTGTGTGTGTGTGTGTTAAGTACATTGTAGTTGTGTGACGTAAGTTGATAGTTCCCGGCATGTTCCGCTTCTAGTGTCACTGTAACCTCTTTCACAACCCTTTTTCTCTCTCTTACTCCCTCTCTCTCTCTCTCTCTCTCTCTCTCTCTCTCTCTCTCTCTCTCTCTCTCTCTCTCTCTCTCTCTCTCTCTCTCTCTCTTTCTCTCTCTCTCTTTCTCTCTCTCTTTCTCTCTCTCTCTCTCTCTTTCTCTCTCTGTTTCGCCCTCTCCAATATATAAGCTACTACTACTACTACTACTACTACTACTACTACAGTAACTGCAACTACTGCTACTACAGTTACCATACTTTCACTACTAATTCCACCACCACCACCACCACCACCACCACCACTACTACTACTACTACTACTACTACTCACCAAAGAGTGCAAACACCATCACCATAGAACTCAACTACTTCAGCATTAACACATCACTATCATCATCGCCAACACCAGCACTACTACCACATTCACCTCTACCGTTAAAACCCTCTTTACAAC
>NC_068997.1:51797349-51798962 GCF_001194135.2 Octopus bimaculoides | reverse complement strand
GAGAGAGAGAGAGAGAGAGAGACAGACAGACAGACAGACAGACAGGCAGACAGGCAGACAGACAGACAGAGAAGGAGAGGACGAGAGAGACAGAGAGAAAAAGAAAGAAGGGGAGGGAGTGAGAGGGAGAAAGAGTAGGAAAATAAGGAAAAAATAAGAGAAATTATGTACATATAAACATAGGAGAGAGGAGAGAGAGAGAGAGAGAAGAGCGAGAGGAGAGAGAGATGGAGGGAGAGAGAAAGAGAGAAAGAGAGAGAAAGAAACTACCCTGAAATATAGGTGTGTGTGTGTGTACTTTGTAGAGTGCCGTAGGTATGTGTGAAAAATGTACATAAGAGACAGCTGTACTATACAGCAATGAAGAGTGTACTTTGTAGAATGTGTAACGTTTATGAATTATGTACTAAAGATAGAAATATGGTATAATTATGTACTTACTTGATGATGGTAGTCACTTTGCATCTGAAGATTAATTAGGAGGAGCGGTACGACCACAAGTGACTCTGTGTACCGATCCTTGACGCTGCAGGTCTTTCCTTCCTGCCTGCACTGAGTAGGTTTAAAGCGGAAGTCAGTCTCTGCAATCCGAATCCACTCTTTGGGCTTGGCGGCTTGATAAGAGTGGCTCAGCGGACTCAGACGGCTGCGGGTTTAGATTGGAGTAGACTTCTTCAAGATGAGCTGTTTTACGGAAACCAATTTTTACTTCTGAGAAGAGGTGAGCCCTATAAATTTCGCCTCTATTCTTTGACCTGTCCACAATGCGAGTCCCATGAAGGAGCTCGTATTTCATTGGCATAGTTCTCAGGGACATTAATGGCCCACAATCCACCACGAAATAGCAAGGATTAGATCTCTTGGCGGATAGGCATTCGCTACGTACTATACGTGGGATCCTATGTACACTATACGATATATCTTTCGTCTTTTACTTGTTTCAGTTATTACACTGTGGTCATGCTGGGGCACCACCTTGAAGATTTTTTCAGTCGAATAATAGCTTATGTACTTTATTCTCTTTTTCTAAACTTGTTACTTATTCTAACGTCCTTTTGGCCAAAACGCTGAGTTACAAGGGTGCAAACACACCAACACCGGTTGTCAGACGGTGTGTGTGTGGGGGGCAGGACAAACATACATACACCAACACATCTATACAAATATACGATGGACTTCCTTCAGTTTCTGCCTACCAAACCCACTGACAATACTTTCGCCGGCACGAAGTTGTATTAGAAGATATGCGCAAGTTGCCATGTAGTGGGACTGAACCCGGATCCATGTCAACACCCAAAGAGCTGCGCCTAATAGTCTCTATTCGAGTACAATCAATCGGACGGGATTCTATACAATTTCCGTCAACCCCTTTCAATTCACAATATATAAATGACATTCATTCAAGATGACATGCAGTGAGTCGAACCAGAGATCTCGAGGTTGCAAAGCAAACGTCGCTAACCATTCAGCTACACTACGCCTATAGCTACATCTTATATGGTACACATAGGAGAGTGAAAAGTACATTTCACATTGGTGCAGAGCATATTATACTTAGCCACACATTAAGCTCATTACAATATTAAACACACACGCAATATACATCATTTATT
>NC_068997.1:51787663-51793572 GCF_001194135.2 Octopus bimaculoides | reverse complement strand
TATATATGATGCACGTGTGTAGGATGTGCGTGTGAGAGAAACACCTCGAATAGTGAATTTGTTTCTTAATTACATTGATAATCTCAGAAGATTGATGCTTTTCGGCTCACAACACGACAAATTCAAGACAGTAGAGTGTAAGTATTTAGTAAACAGAACACTCCCCTGAGGTTGTTTTCTCGAAATCACATTGTTGAAAATCTACATGTCCTTGTTTCGACGTTATTGTCATCACCGTCATTGCTGTCATCGTCATCGTCATCGTCATTGTGGTTGTCGTCGACGCCGTCTTTCATTATCCTGTCGCCTTGTGACCTTTAGGTCAGCTCTGAATGATTCGATATATATATAATACCCGGTTTGGCAGTCGGCAAAACAGCTGCGTACGATTCATAAATCTGTTGTTCTAGGCGTACTTTGCATTGACCAAACTGAGGTCGATACTGTATACACTGACACCTGGTGGTGGATCGTTTAGGTTGCAGTGTGAATGTCTGGACCTGCATTCCTCAGTTTTTATGCAGAATCAGGAACCGAAGAGAATTTCATATTAGCTGTATACAAGAAGCCTAACTGAAGATGAGTGGCTCAGTGGTTAGGTGTACCCAGATCGCGAACGTAAGGTCGTGAGTTCGATATCAAGTGGTGCGCTGAATTATTGAGCAAGGCAATTTATGTCACGTTGGCCCAATCCACTCAGATAACAAAAACTTAATAGTACCAGTAATTCAAAGGGCCAGCCTTGTCACATTCTGTGTTATACAGAATCTCCCCGAGAACTATGTTAAGGGTGCGCCTATCTGGGAAGTGCTTTGCCACATGTGCGATGCCCCAGCATGGCTGCAGTCTAATGACTGAAACAAGTAAAAAATAAAATATCCCGGTTTATGTCAAGCTGACAATTTCTAAAAGGAATGAAATGGTGCTCTCTATATGATCAGCTAATTATTAGAAATTTTAAGGTTTTCGTAATATGTAAGCAAATAAATAGCTAAATATGTCCATTCTAAGCATCTTTCTTCCATGTTCTTCCATGTTAAATTGCAGATTTCTAATCCCGGCAAAGATTACGTAGAAATTATTATCTCCCCCAGAGAACAGCAACTGACCACCAGGGATCACCGAATATTTTTCTGCTTGATAATTCTCATTAAAACACGATGGTAAGGTTTCTTAACAAATTCATAGGATCAGCTATCGTACATATGTTCCATGTTCAATACCATATGTAGAATGTTGAATATTGGGGCAGAGAAGCAAATTGTTTTAATTAATAGGAAAGAACCACGAGGGTGAGGAGAAGATTTTATGCTATTAATAAACTTCCTTTTCTGAATCATATCCAGTTATTAATTAATTAATTAATAATAATAACACTAATAATAATAATAATAATAATAATAATAATAATAATAATAATGCTTTGGTGCGCCTTATAGTCAAATATAAAGCATCTAACCCTTAAGATTTAGTAAATTCTGACTCACCAGTATGTCTTCTACTAACTACAGCCTTCAGGATTATATTCTGAAATATCGGAAGTAAGGCAAACACACACACACGCATACACACACACACATTTGTATACATATAATTATAGACACGTAGATACACACACATGTATACATATACACACATACACACAAATATATAAACACATACTAATGCACGTTTATATATTTGTGTGAATATAGGTATATATATAAACATATACCAATGTATATCTATATACTTATGTGCATACACACACACACACACACACACATATATATATATATATATATATATATATATATTGCGTTGGTGTATAATTATTGTGGCTTTTTCTCAACGAATTTTATTCAACAAAAACTTCTTTAAATGATTATTCCGGAGCATATTCACCATGTACTTCAATTACTGCTTCCCATTTGCTTGGCAGACAGCCCGACCGCCATTTAAAGATGCTTTTGTTAAATATTGTTATAGTTTTCGTTGAATGAAATTTGTTGAAGAAAAAGCCGCAATAATTATACACCAACCCAATATATACACAGAGATAGATAGATAGTGTGTGTCCATATTTATGTATTCATATATATATGTGTGTGTATATATATATATATATATATATATATATATATACATACATAAACACACACATATACCAATGTATATAAACACACACACATACACACGCGCACACACACGCACAAACACACACGCATATATGCATATATATGAATCAGTAATTAATTAATGCTTACTTATATTCAACACAACGTTTATTAGAAACCGTTGAATTAACTGAAAATAGTTAATCTCACAGTTTCTAAAGTCTTTCGCTGTCAAACTTTAGACATATGTAAATATACTTTTTTATTCTCTTTGCATACCGAAAAATAATGACCATAAATTGTCCTGACGTCTTGTAAATGTGTTTGCGTGAAATTTGAAATGAAAGCTTTAACGTTCTGATGTTTGAGTATAAATAACATGACAGGAATGTGTTCTTGTGACAATTGCCTTTGTATCTCTCACACACGTGCAATTGTATCTGCCATTTAAGTATGTGTATATATACATTATATATGTATGTAAGTATGTATGTATGCATGTATGCATGTATTTATGTATGTACGTATGTATATCCCTATATATTTTTATCTATCTGTCTCATGTCTGTCTATCTATCTATCTATCTATCTATCTATCAGCTGCGATAAAGAATGGGAGAAAAATTCGTAATACAAGATAAGAGGTTATCTAATTTCATTAGCTAAGCTATTAGCCATTTTCCGTAGATTCTACGATTTACGAAAATTCAGATGCGACATTCAGGAAGTATAAACAGCAATAACCTTCACAGATTGACGTTTTAAGTCGGACGAAGATTCTCATTAAATCTGGTTTAGAATTTTGATAGAAGGCCACCAAGTTCTGGGAAATGGATGTCATTTATATCGACCTAAGTTTTAAACTCCAAAAGTGTTTCGTCTGTCTTTATGTTCTGAGTTCTAATTCCGTCGAGATCGACTTTACCTTTCATCCTTTCGGGGTCTAAATTAAGTACCTGTTGCATACTGAGGCGATCTATGCAACAGGTACTTAATTTAGACCCCGAAAGGATGAAAGGCAAAGTCGATCTCGACGGAATTTGAACTCAGAACATAAAGACAGACGAAACACCGCTAAGCATTTCGCCCGACCTGCTAATGTTTCTGCCAGCTCACCGCCTTGAAATTGGAAATCAATATTACATCAGAATGTGTGAATTGTGCAATATCTTAGGGCGTATATTTTTCTTTCACTGGCACTTTTGGCACATATTTATATGAAAGATTGTACTTTACCATCGAAATATAGAACAGCTAGAAAATATAAAAATAAAAAAAATATGGAAAATAAAAAATAAAAAGATATAAAAAATATCGAAGAACTCACGCTTCCCATTGGCTAATTTAGTTTCATGTTATCAGCGTCTGTCTCATTTATTTCTTTATCTCTCTCTGTCTATGTGTGTGTGTTGTGTGTGTACACAAACACATATACATATGCACGCATACATTCATACATAAAAAATGCATATATGCTTATATGTACATGTATGTATATGTATCCATATGCATATGCACATAAATATATGTGTATATATATATATATGTATGTATGTATATATATATATATATATATATATATATATATATACACACACATACATAAATGGATATGTATATAACATGGGTATATATGTGTGCATGTGTGTTTATGTTTATTTACACATACTCAAACGTCCTCATTTAAACGTATATATGAAATATGTGTTAAAATACTTAACAGTGATAGACACGATACAGTGTTTATCGCTTTTTCTCTTAACCATATTCATTCTTGTACAAGACCCCGCTAGATCTCTTATCCCTTCACAGAATGTGTATTAATCTTAATATTGCATGACATATAAGGCGGCGAGGTGGCAGAAACGTTATCGCGCCGGGCGAAATGCTTACCGGTATTTCGTCTGTTTTTACGTTCTGAGTTCAAATTCCACCGAGGTCGATTTTGCCTTTCCTCCTTTGGAGATCGATAAATTACGTACCAGTTGCGTACTGGGGTCGATCTAATCGATTGCCCCCCCCCTCCCCAAAAATTTCAGGTCTTGTGCCCAGAGTAGAAAGGAATATTGCTTTACACAAACATCAGCCCTCCTTTCGCAATTGTGTAGGCAACCCGAAAGATCTAGTTAAGGAATTATGCTTAGTTATTTCATCAAGGGTACCGTGACCTGTAAGTATTTAACCTTTATTTCAAACGCCGTCGTTCTTTAGGCTGCATAACAAATGACATAGATAAAATGTTATATTCTATCAAAACGATTTTACATCGAAACACCTTTTATCGCATCTCAAAAGTAGCCTGATCCGTGACGATTAAGAAAAATTAACTAAATTAGTCACATGGTTTGGACAACGATTAAACAGTGATTTTCCTCCGTTAAAATTTAGAGAATAAAACAAACATATTGTTATATAGAAGTGCCCCCAAATTAGAACCATTCAAATACATGTGTAATGAAGTGATTTCATCTACACACACACGCACAAACGCAGAGCTTCACACACACACATACATAGACACACTTTCACATGCATGTACACATTTTTATTTACAAGAGAAGTAGATTCCTTAATTATCCTATATAAAAATGAAATTAATTATATTGAACATTATTTAATATAGAATATTATTCTAAATTATAAAAAATATCCGCGATCAGTAACACACACTTCTTATTAAATATTATCTGTACATAAAACTGATTTAGAGTTTTAATTGCTCATATTTCTTTCTATAATTATTGAATGAAAATGTGCTTTGATAAGAAATCCTTTTGATAAATAACAGCCCTGCAACGGAAAGTTGTTCGATAAAAACCAGTTTAGGTACAAACGATTTTCCATAAAAAGAATTTTCGATTAAACGTCATTCGATCAAAAGGCTTTTCGATCGATACATTCTTTGATGAAGAGACCGTGAACAAAACGTCGTTGAGATATAAACGTGGTACCTATTGTTACACATACGTCGAATATATCACGACAGTTGGTAAGCTGTTATTTTCGTTTGAATATAATTGTCAGGATGGTTATTGATAAAGCTTTCTCTGTATTTTGGTTAATAATCTTGTTTACATTGACAGAGACTGTAGCAGTTACAGCATGCTGAGCGAATACACTTTGCGCTTGGCAGGTGGCCTTCGTGTTTTAAATGGTTTTAATATGATTTAGTTGTGCAAATAATTTCTAGGTGTGGTCTTATTTCGGCTGAATCTCATTCATTGCCAAGACTCTCATGAACACGTATCATACCTTAGCAAAACGGATTTTCGCTATATATATATATATATATATATATATATATATATATGCGTGTGTATGTATGTATGTATGTATGTGTGTGTGTTTGCCTCCCCCCCGCCAACGCTTGAGAACCGATGCTGATGTGTGTATGTCCCAGTAACTTAACGATTAGGCAAAAGAGACCGATAGAATAAGTACTCCACTTACAAAAAATAAGTCCTTGATCGATGTCTTCGACTAACATCCTTCAAGGCGATGCTCCAGTATGATCGCCGTCAAATTACTGAACTCAATAGCAGAATAAAAGAATAAAAGAATACTTGTGCTTACACACACACACACACACATACACAGACAGACCACATAATGTTTGTAACGTATATGGACATAAAACGTGTGAGATCATAATCTTTAGCAAAACTTTTAATAAATTTAATATTTGAACTTGTTCAGTTTTTGGTATTGATGGGGAAATCCACTTGTAAGGCAGTTAAATTATGTGTACGTAAGTGAACCAGCATTGACCAGACGACGCTTGTAAGTAGGTGTATATATATATATATATATATA
>NC_068997.1:51785064-51786161 GCF_001194135.2 Octopus bimaculoides | reverse complement strand
ATATATATATATATATATATATATATATACACATACAAAAACAATGCCTTATGTGTTTTTAAATTTCCTTTCTGCAGTTCACTCTGACATTCTTGTGGAAGCTGGTTCTAAACGGCACCCATCAGTGCCTGTGACGCATATATTTCGGCAGATACCGATTACAAGTTTCAAAGAATTTAGCCGTAGTCAAGCAAGAACTTGTAATAATTCATTAAAATATCATTAGTAATTACCTATTAATAGTGCGATAATATTATTATAATATTGTGAAAGTGTAATGAAAAAATAATAATTTTGTAATGATTTATGTAACTGATGTGCATTTTTATTTCTGTACGGTCTGCTTCTACTGCTACAGTAATGAAATCGGATCCTTTGATATTAAATATAAACTTTTTCGATTCCTTGTGTGCTGGTGATTCTTTCGCGTGCTGAAACAATTTTCATCCAGGTTGTGTTTTATTATTATTTTTTGTTTAGAACATACCAAATTATTTACTATAAAGAAAATATGCTGCTTCTCTATGTCGGTTCGAAACCTATGTCGTTGTAAAATGAGCTTTATTCTTTGTCTATATTGTAATGTTTTATACCCCTATACACACTTATATGCATATGTTTTGCTTTGAGGTTTAAGTTCTGAGTTTTTGTGCTTTTAGAATTCAAGCCAGTCACTAACAAATTCACAGGGCTCGTAAGAGCTCTTAGTGATATGGGGATATCCGAGTTATTTGGTGTGTCTATATACGTGAGTGTGTTTGTGTGTGTGTGCTTTAAATGTTTGTGTGTGTGTGTGGTAAATCTTGCGCTGATATAAGGGGTGTGCATGTCACTTTAATGCTCAATTTCGTGTGATTTCTTGTTATTTATATTTGTCTCTGTCTTCCATATGCTCATGTGGTTGTGTACGTTCAACTAAGGAGCCTCAGACAGATTCTGCCTTTCATCCTTTCGGGGTCGATGAAATAACTACCAGTTACGCACTGGAGTTCATATAATCGAGAAGCCCTTCCCCCCCCCAAATTTTCATGCTTTCTGCCAAAACTAGACATAATAATAATAATAATAATAATAATAATAATAATAATAATAATAAT
>NC_068997.1:51782641-51784784 GCF_001194135.2 Octopus bimaculoides | reverse complement strand
TAAAATAATAATAAAAATAATAATAATAATAATAATAATAATAATAATAATAATAATAATAATAATAATAATAATAATAATTATTATTATTATTATTATTATTATTATTATTATTATTATTATTATTATTATTATTATTATTAGTGTTGTTGTTGTTGTTGTTGATATCAAACAGTCGATTGTTTCTAATTCTTGACATCAGTGTTGTTATTGTTTGTATTACTTTTGATGTTGTTGTTATTGATATTGTTATTGTGAATTGTTACCGCTAAAGCTGCTCTGGTCGCTATCGTTGTTGTTGTTGTTGTTGTTGTTGTTGTTGTCATTGTTCTTGTTGTTACTCTTGTTATTGTCGGGATCAACTTTGAGATATTTTTTATGTTGTATTTGTTGTTGTTTATATGGTTGCTAATGTTGTTGTTGTTTTTATCGCTATTTCTGTAAACATTTCCTTGTCATTCATCTTGTTTGAAGTAGTTACTCCCTAGAGTAATGGTGACTGCTGTTCTTGTCGACGCTGTGATTATTGTTGTTGTTGTTGTTATCATTATTATTATTATTAATCATAATAATAACAATAGCAATAATGCCCTGATGCAGTGCCAGACAGTGGCACTCCTGACTTCTGATTTTAACTGATTGGAAGTGCTGTCATGTACATATTTTTTACTTGGTGTAAAAGATGGGCGACAGCAAATATTTGGCTCAATACAGCTTCTCACTTGCTTCACCTTAACCAGTTGAGCATTTTCTTACAGGCTGATGATATATGCATCTCTGATCACGAGCAGGAGTAGTGGGGGAGCATCATAACCATGTGTTGAGAGGAATTCTTTGGAGTTTGGACATTTCACCTCTGGAAACATGGGTGTTTCGTTCAATATCCTTAAACAACCCATATTCAGGGACCATTTGAGCAGAATGGTCTACTCGACCTGAGGAAAATTTCCAACTAGGCCCCATCTTCAAGGTCATGCGCTGTTCACCTTGATATGAAATCACCAAGTCGCGCATATATGGTTGTGATGCATGTGCCTGGTGTACCCTTATCAGACGGGTAGTCATGATGGGTATGTTGGGCTTCGTATATTTGTACCCCAGTGTCACTTTGATGGCACGCGCTGCTCTCTCTCTCAATAATAATGATAATAACGCTATCTACCATAGGTATAAGGCCTGAAATTTTGGTGGAGGAGTCTAGTCGATTACCACCATGAACAATAAGAACAATAAGAAGGCCCATGCCACCTCAGCCACCACTATCAACAACAATACCAACACTACCAACACAACCAACACAACCACCACCATCACCACCACCACCACCACCACACCCACCACCACACCACTGCCCCACAAACCACCATTACTAAACCACCATTATTAAAACAGCCATACAAACCGTGGTGTAACGACAAGCAAAAAGCCAAACCAGACGATGAGATAATGACATAAACTGCAAAAATAAGAGAGTAAATGCCGCCATTACGATCCAGTACTGCTGGATCCTCCGTCGGTATCGGAGAGGAGCATTCATTTGTTCGATCAATCGAACTAGCTGCTCATTAAAGAATTTCCTTTTGGATTTCGTTCCGTGTTGGCGGTTTTGGATATGTAGCTCCACCGAGGTCAAGTATTTTCTTGGTCAGCTCTGCTGACATCTGGAATTAATAGAAAGGAAAATGTAAATAAAGAAAAGCCACGGGACGCACAGAAAGAACTCAAGAGAAATGTATTAAAATAATACATATTATATTGCCTAGACATAGGATTGAGTTTCATGACTTACATAGTACATCCGCATACATGCACACTATGTTATGACTAGACACATGCGTCTATACTATATATATATATATATACATACATATATATATACGTCTATGTACACACGCACACACACACACACATGCACGCACACACATGCATATGCGCATGCGTACATACCACCGTATATCGCGTATAGGAGGCGGTGCATCAGCGTGACTTAAACGAACTAACAAACGGATGTATATATGTGTTTCTGTGTATGTTCATGTTTGTATGTATTTATGTATGTATGTATATATGTATGTATGTATGTATGTATGTATGTATGTGTGTGTGTATATGTATAAATATATGTATATGTATACATATATAT
>NC_068997.1:51777494-51782288 GCF_001194135.2 Octopus bimaculoides | reverse complement strand
TATATATATATATGTGTATATATATATATGTGTATATATATATATATATATATATATATACATGTATGTATATGTGTGTGTATGTATATATACATACACATACACATACACACACATATATACTTACATACATGCATACAGATTATGAACACAAATGTCTACGAACGGGGACGTAAAGATTTTTGCAGCTTTAAAAGTAGTGTGTGTGTGTATGTATATATATATATATATATATATATATATATATACACACACACATAATACGTACATATATTTTTTTTTCTGTTATCGGTTTCAGCTCAAAGCCGTTCGCTTGGGGAAGGCAATGACAAACCTCCCCAATATCTCTGCCAAAAAAACACAATAATAAAGAACAAAATAGCGCTATGGCTTCATCCGATGTGAGAACTTGTGATCTCTAGGAAAGACTTTTGTTGTAGTGTCATAAATGCGTTGTAAAAACCGTACGATGCAGGGCGATGACGACTCGAGAGCAACACGAAATGTCTAAAGATATACTTACAACCGTTTTTTGCTAAATGCATGCGTTAAGATATAATAGAAACAATTTCAGTATTGATTTATCGATAATTCAATATATATAGACTGACCGGCTTTCAGCTGGATATGTTTAAATGTAGTAGGAGACAAAAAAATGGGTCACTTTAAATCGATAATTGATCTGGTCGTTGGATTGATACGGATATTGAATTTTTTATATGACCGTTTGTTTAAAACCTGCTTACATCAGCAGCAGCATAGTAACACAGTTAGGTACAAAATTTAAACACAATTAAGATTGGCTGGATAAGCAAGGACATGTTCATAGTATTTTCAAGTGAAATGTATAAGAAGTATATGCCCACGGTCATATGGCGTAGTTGCTAAGAACGCGGGCTACTAAACCCAAGATTCCGAGTTCGATTCCAGGCAGTGTCCTGAATAATAATAATAATAATAATAATAATAGCAACATCGGGAAAATACCTTAGGAATGGGAATGCAGGTTCGAAATTTCACCAGAACACCTGATGAAGGCTGGAAAGTACATCAGCCGAAACGTTGTGTTAACAACAGACAAGATGAGAGCAAATATCCATCTAATGTAAATAATCTAAATAAGGTATAAAAGTTAGTTAATCTGTAATCTAAACTTTACAGGTATGTCAAAACCCCAGAAATTGTCTTAAGCACATCTTTTTATCTTTTATCTTTTATCTTTTACCTGTTTAAGCCACTGGACTGCAGCCATGCTGGGGTACCGCCTTAAAGAGTTGAAGCCGAACGAAACGAACCCCGTACTATTTTTTAAAGCTTTGCATTTATTCTATCAGATCCTTTTGGAGAACCGCTAGGTTTTGTGAAGGTAAATAAACAAAAACCGGCTGTCAGGCAGTAGTGGGGGATTAACACAAGAACAAAGACATACACATACAACCTACACCCCACCACACACGCATGCTAATCTTCTTTCAGTTTCCGAGTACGAAATCCATTCACAAGGCTTTGGTTGGCCTCGGGTCTTTAGTAGAAGACACTTGCACAAATGCCATACGATGGCAGGTCAACAAACGCTATCTCGGACACAATTTTGTTTTATTAAATCTCAATCATTATATAATAACGATTTAATACTGTTGTCTTTCAATGGAGTGAAAGCTTATAGCTTAAGTAACACGGGGGGGGGGATTGATTGAAACATGTAGATATGGCTGATGGCTATTGGAATTCATGTAGGCTGTCCTTGGAAGTTATACGAGAGAGAGAGAGAGAGAGAGAGAGAGAGAAGGAGAGAAGGAGAGAAAGAGAGAGGAAGACGAGAAAAAAGAGAGAAGAGATATAGTTGAGCGACTACTATATTAACGTCAGGGGAAATAGTATGAAATCTCAGTGCAAAGATCCAATGAATCTTGTTGCAAAAACAGCAAGCACAAGGTGGACCACGGCGGAGACAACCGACGATAACGGAGACAAGAGCAGAAATAACGATCATATATATATATATATATATATATATATATATATATATACGTGTGTGTGTGTGTTTCTTTGTGTCTGTGTTTGTCCCCCACCACCGCTTAACAACCGGTGTTGGTCTGTTTAGATGTCTCGGTGACATAGCGGTTCGAAATAAGAGACCGATAGAATAAATGCCAGGCTTAAAAAATAATTAAGTACTGGGATCCATTCATTCGACTAAAATTCCCTAAGGCAGTGCTCCAGCATGGGCGTAGTCTGCTGACAGAAACATTTAAAAAATAAAAGTGAAAACATGAGAAGGGAGCCATCCATGTGACTCTTGTCTCTGCATGATCAACATGTAGCTAAAACCATTAAGGTCATTACAAATGTGAGGCCTTACCATGAATATGAATCCTGTTTGGTGGTACACATCTTTATCTGAGGAAAAACTGCTTATCAAAAACTGGTTTGCCTCTCCAGAGCCAGAAGGTACTTCAGCCACCAGTAACTTTTAACCTTTTAAAAAGTCCCGGTGAAACCCACAGTACAGTATACTACATCTACATTAAAACTGGTGGGATGCTAACTATACAAGCATCTGTCGTCTTGAGAAAAGCGATCTGATTACTTGCCATTGAGTCATTCGCCAGCACATCCCAACTTATGGCTTGCAGACGTGTTGCGTGTCTTGTCTGTTTCTTCCTATTCTACTCCAAACCATAGTAATTTCAGATCTGGTTGATTTGTTATGAGTTTTAGTAAGAGAGTCCTGACTCATTCAGCTCTTCCCTTTTTGTCAGCCATATTGTGTCTACCACTCCTGACCTTAAACTAAGTACTACTGCTTAGAACAGGGTCAGGAGTGGTAGATACAAATCCCCTCCGCTGACGGAGTCAACTCTTTGCAATTTCCTCCTGCTCAAAGGAAACAGTTACATATTCGCTCTCACACTTATGAGTGAGCCTCAAAAAAACCCACATAAAATTAGCATATTTCTTTCGAATAGAAAGCCATGAGCACCACAACTTCCTCAAGACCACTCGAATGAAATAACGAACAAAAACAGAAAAGAATAACAACGCAACCATAGTAAAGACTGCTACAATGACAACAACAACGGCGAGTACCGGAGCGATCCTAAAATCTAATCAGTTCGTGCCAGCCACTAGGTCAAAGATCTCTGAAAGTTTCACCCGAATCCATACAGCGGTTCTTGAGAACTCTTGTCCACGGACAAACAAACAAACACGACTGAAAACAATACCTCCGCCTTCGCTAAGGCCGAGGTAATAACAACGATAGCCAAAAACAAGAAAAAAGAAAGAATGAGAAAGGGACAAAATATCTAAAGCGACAACAAAGAGCAAACAAAAGACCAGTCGATAAAATGAGAAACAGGGAAGATAATAGCATGAGAAGCAACAGCGAAGAGAACATTCGCAACAACGACGATGACAACAACAGCAACGGGTGTAGAATGTACTACAGCTAAAAAAAATGGCCCTGTGGTTAGGGCAGTGGACTCGCGGTCATAGGATCGCGGTTTCGATTCCCAGACCGGGCGTTGTGAGTGTTTATTGAGCGAAAAGACCTAAAAGCTCCACGAGGCTCCGGCAGGGGATGGTGGCGAACCCTGCTGTACTCTTTCCCCACAACTTTCTCTCACTCTTACTTCCTGTTTCTGTTGTGCCTGTAATTCAAAGGGTCAGCCTTGTCACACTCTGTGTCACGCTGAATATCCCCGAGAACTACGTGAAGGGTACACGTGTCCGTGGAGTGCTCAGCCACTTGTACGTTAATTTCACGAGCAGGCTGTTCTGTTGATCGGATCAACTGGAACCCTCGTCGTCGTCACAAGCGACGGAGTGCCAACAACAACAAAAAACAATAGCAACAGCGACACCAGCAAACAGCATCGACTCAATAGAATTGCGTGGGCGATATAAAGATCGATTCTTATTTTGTTTTATTTCTTGTTGTGGACTAGTGAACGCCTATGTCCTGGTTCCATTAGCTAGAAATAGAAGTCAAATCTCCCTCATGCCGTCATAACATTTGTCATGTCACGCGATATTCTTGAAAAGTGGAATGGTCACGCTTAGAAAGTATTGGATATTAATTTGAACCAGAACGGATCTGATCTGGGACCTAACAACAATGGCTTCTACTTGTTTCGGCCATTGAACTGCGGTCATGCTGGAACACCACTTTGAAGGTATTAGTATCAACCGCTTGGATACTTTAGAGTTTTGAGTTTTCTTTTGTCGAACTGCTAGTAAACGGGGATGTAAACAAACCGACACAGTACCCAAGGAGTAGTGGAGTCAGAGAGAAACACAAACACAAACACACACACACACGCACACACAACACACAGATATATGTGACCGGCTTCCTCACAGCTTTCGTCGGTCCCGGGATATACCAGAAGACACTTGTCTAAAGTGTCATGTTGTGGAACTGAACTCAAAACCACGTGGTTGCAAAACGAGCTTCTCAGCCACACAGACATGTTGTCCGCACTTATATATCACTGTAATAAAAAGACAATACTAAAAAGAAAATATGTATTATAATCTATAACAACAGCCACAGTAACAACAACAACAACAGCAGCAGCAGCAGTAACAACAAGAAAAGCAACAAATATGTAATGCTGACGTAAGTACGGATTTTGCAGTTGGGATAAGCCGGAGACAAGGTCAGGCTGACATTTGAGATGTGAATGTAGGTGGTAGCGTCTGCAAATATCGATTTATTGGTTGTTGTACTGGTTTTCTTATAAGAGGTCCTAGGAAAACTGTAAGGGGTAAAGAGAGCGACAGGTAGAC
>NC_068997.1:51774634-51777160 GCF_001194135.2 Octopus bimaculoides | reverse complement strand
ATATATATATATACATGCATACATACATACA
This sequence comes from Octopus bimaculoides, assembly GCF_001194135.2. Lineage (NCBI taxonomy): Eukaryota > Metazoa > Mollusca > Cephalopoda > Octopoda > Octopodidae > Octopus > Octopus bimaculoides. The sequence continues at coordinate 51,777,129 of NC_068997.1, read as the reverse complement.
TACATACATACATGCATAAAGATAGATATGTGTGGTGCATATATATACATATATATACATTTGTAAGGGCATGTATGTGTGTATATATATATATATATATATATATATATATATAATATACAGTATGAATATATTATGTATATACTTATAAAACTTCTTAAGTATCTACATATTTATAAATGAATGCATATGTACATGTATATCTATCTATCTATCTATCTATCTATCTATCTATTTATCTACACACAAACACACAGAATTTATTAAAATAAACGATTACAATCCAACGTGTGTGCTCGTGAAGCAGATCTACGCGTTCCAGTAGTCAAGAGTATGTACATAGATATTTTATTTTTAATGAGGTATAATTACTAGTTGAAAGTTCTAGTGAGTAATGTTTGGACCTTGCATTTTCGTTGGTGGAGGTGGGGATTTAAGGCCATTACATCGACCCACATGCTCAAATGGTACTCGTTTCGCAGCCTTTATCATGCAATGATAATTTCAGTGTTTAATAAATCATTTTACATGTCTACCCCAATATGCATGCGACGCATTCTGCAATACAATTGTACATTTACATGTAGATATAGAACTTTAGCTCTTCAGATCACCAGAACATCATGCTTACACCAACGCTTCAACCTCAGAAGAACCATCAGCTTGTTGAAGAACCGACAGGGAAAATCGCATTTTAGTGTCTCGAAAGCTTTAACTAAAAAAAAAAATTACATCCGAAGAACTTATCGATAACATCAATCTCTCTCCAAAGCCAACGTTGTTTGTAGAATGAATAGCTGTTTCATTGTTTCCGGTAAACTTGATCGGCTGACACTTCAAATATTAACATCAATTAGGAATCGATATCTGGAGAAAAAAACAATCATAAATCTAGTCTCTTTTCGTAAGAACTTTGATTCTTGGCGCAAAATAATTTTTCGAAGACGCTTGTCACGATATCTTGAAAGTCTAAACACATGCAGATATTCTTCCCAGGCATTGATGTTATCTTTCATGTTATGACATTATCCGCCAATTGGTTCAGTAATAAACGGACCAACTTTTTTCTGTGTTGTGGCGACATGAGGTAGATCGATCTTGCGGAAAAAAGGCTTAATGATTTAACTTTATTCGATATATAAGGAAATGTCCAGAGCGTAAAAGACATTAACAAAGAGAAAAAAATAATGCAGGTAATAAACTGTGAAGCTCCTTATTTGGGGACATGTGAAGTAATTGAACACGGAAGAACCAAAAGACTCAAGCATGAGAAGGAACTGTGAGGAATTGAAATACAAAAAAGTCTTATCCAATGCCTTACATGGCCACAGTGCAACGAGAATTAGACCCGGGTAACAGGAACAAATCTAACCAGCCGTGTAAACGTGCATAAACAGCAGATTAAAGATTTATCTTTGAGAAATGCTCCATGCAATAAACATTTAGACCTTTCTGCAAGTGGAATATTTAAAATTTTGCGATTTTTTTTTTCCAAAATAAAAGACGAAAATAATTAACTATGAAAGGGGGAAAAAAAACAATTTTATAAGAGTTCTAAATCCGAAACTAAACCGGAAATAACACCATTACTAAAAGCAACTTCCTCTATACGCATTAAGTCAGAACATATTTATATACATTATATATATATATATATATATGTATATATATATATATATAGACACCCATACACACACACACGCACACACACACACACACACACACAGATATATATATATATATGTGTGTGTGTGTGTGTGTGTGTGTGTGTGTGTGTGTGTGTGTGTGTGTGTGTGTGTGTGTGTGTGTGTATGGGTGTCTATGTGTTTCTATGTGTTTGTTCCCATCACATTCGACGTATGTTGTTGGCGTATTTTTATATCCCTCTAATGTAGTGTTTTGATAAATGCCTGCGATAAAATAAGTACCGAATTTAAAAAGATGTTTTGTTCGACTAAGCCCATCGTAGTAGTGTCCCAGCAAGACCGCAGTGCAGTAACTAAAGCAAGTGGAAAAGATACTCTGAATACATTATATCTAAATATATTTGCAATCATACTTGTACTTGGAATACGCACCATTATGTAGTTCTAAATCCTGCATGCTCAATAGGAAATATATTGTTATATAGAGTTAACGTTTGCTTTTACCTGTCATCGTCAGATTTTTCATGATGCATCAAATCCAGTGTATTATATTCCGATCTTAACTAGATTTATAAGTGTTCGTTGATAGCGTTTATTTATCGTTTAAATATTTTGATTTGATTTCATTTAAACTGGCGACATTTGCAAATGTATATCTGTTGAAACATGATCAATGCCTTTCCAAAGTTGAGGTTAACAGATTTTATTCAAGTTTGTGATTTGTAGATTTGCTTTGTATAACTTTTGTATGAGGTAATATTTCATTTTAGACATTTGGAAGATATTATAATATTTAGGGATCACAGTATATATATATATATAATATGCATATATATATATATATATATA
>NC_068997.1:51772216-51772668 GCF_001194135.2 Octopus bimaculoides | reverse complement strand
TAATCCTGTCACGCCGAAGGACAAATTTACATAGAAGCGTGCGTACATCCATGCATGCATACATACATACATACATACATACATACATACATACATACATACTTACATACATACATGCGTACATGCGTACACAAAGAAACATGCATATTAAGAGAGGAGGGAGAATGAGATAGATCAACGCGTACACATATCCTGCTAAAACGCAAAAACGAACTGAGACGCAAAAATGCATTTACATGAATACACGAATTAGCGTTTGACTCTGTCGATATATATGCGCTTATGCGTACCGTCATACTGACTAAGGCTTTCGTAGCCACAAACACAAAAGCTCATACATACACAGATGCGCATGCACGCACGCATTCACACACACATGCATATATATATATATACACGTATATATATTGTTACGTATACACAACTACAATGCAGAATTTTTTGGATTATTT
>NC_068997.1:51768750-51769034 GCF_001194135.2 Octopus bimaculoides | reverse complement strand
TTTTCTCTACTTGATGAGGGCCATGTTGGAGCAAGGACAACAGAGGTGACAATAAAGGCGCTGGCATAGCTGTCTGTTAAGAAGCTTGCTTCCCAACCACATGGTTCCAGGCTCAGTCCCACTGTGTGGGACCTTGGGTGTTTTCTACTATAGCCACGGGCCGACCAAAGCCTTGTGAGTGGAATTGGTAGACGGTGAGTGAAAGAAGCCCTTATATGTGTGTGTGCGTGTGCGCGCGCACGTGTGTCTGTGTGTCTGTGTGTGTCTGTGTTTGTTCTTGGTGC
>NC_068997.1:51765159-51767696 GCF_001194135.2 Octopus bimaculoides | reverse complement strand
ATATATATATATATATATAAATATATATTTATATGTATACAAATACACACACGCACATATATAGGCGTATATAATGCTAATGTGCAATGAATAGGTGGGAAAGTTATCGCTATAAACTTATTGTTCATATATATTTGTGCGCGAGTGTGTATGCGTGTGTGTAAAATGTGTACTCAAATATGAATATATATGAATATATCTATATTTTTATCTCCCTACATATAAAAACATACATATAGATACACACATACACATATACACACACATACATATATAGTATATAGTATATATAAACAGGTGCAAAATGTCGTGGGTAATACGTGCGAGCCCTTTGCAAAAATGCATTTAAATACTTACTCATTCAATTTAGCGTATGAAGTGGTCGAGTACTCCGCAACCTCATGTGTCTTTAGTGTAATTCGTATATTCAAACATTTCGTACAACCAATATCTGGACCGATTAATTACTGGTACATTCAATCTCTCGGGTTTTTCTGCAGATACTGTCGACCCAGTTTCCGCCAGGAGATTTGTTTGCACAAGAGATTATGGTAACTCTCATTTGCCGAAGATATCTTGGAATGTTTGCTAAGCAAAATCCTTAAATCATATATTGTGCCCAAACACATAACCTACTGCTCGATCTTTGAGCTGAACTCGTGACTCAGCAACCGTCAGTCCTCACTGCGCTCAATTCATACAGACATGTGAACTCACTCACCCGTATATTTACAAATATATGCATAGATATATAAGTAGATAGTTCGATCGATAGAGAGCGAGAATGACAGAGAAAGATAGATGTTATTTAACTTGAAAGCTACTTAATCTTCAAGAAACTTAGATAGATGAATCGAAAGATGGAATGGATAAAACCATAGATAGATATAGACATAAAAAGATAGACAGACACATATACATACATACATGCATATAAACATACATACATACATACATACATACATATAAATACACACACACACACACACACACACACACACACACACACACACACACACACACACACACACACACACACACACACACACACACACACACACACACACACACACACATATATATATATATACATAAAGATTAATTAAAGATAGATTTTCCATTTATTTATATTACGATATTACATTAAATTCCATGAATATGATATATAACATAAATGATTATATAAACCATAAAAGGCCAACAAATTATTTCGACTTATATATATTTTTCTAATATACATAATCACAGTTCCCTTTTATTTATATATATATATATATATAAGTCGAAACAATTTGTTGGCCCTTTATGGTTTTAATAATTATTTATGTTATATAATATTATGTTATGCTATATATTATATTCATAGTATTTAACGTAATATTGTAATATAAATAAATTATTGGATTGTCAATTGAATATATCTATACTTAAATTATTTCTATAATTGAATTATACTAATATTTATATGGTATCCACCTGACGTACCAGTGACTTGGATGTTTAATACACCCCTTTGAAGGATTTCTTTTCATCAGTTTATTTTATATATATAGTATGTATGGATGTAGACAGAAAGTGAGCGACAGAGACAGAGAGAGTAATGGAGAGAGAGATAACTAAAAAGATAGATAGATAGATAGATAGATAGATAGATAGATAGATAGATAGATAGATAGATAGATAGATAGATAAGTTGTTTTGTCCAGTGGTGGATGAGTTTACTAGAGTGCTATCCAGACAATATATAATTAATAATTCCATTAACCATTAAACGATTTTCTCTATTCCGTTTAATTATTTCTAAATTACTCTAAATATCTTCTTTCTAAAGCTTCTAACATATTCTTTAAACGCCATAACCCGCCACATCACTGCAATCCTTCATCTGGAAGAGTTCCATCAAGTAGCAGTTAATGTCAAACTGCATCAACTTTTAACACTCGCTTTTAACAACATGCACCAGCTACCACAACGCACAGAAACCCAGACACATACACACCATACAAAACCACACAAACACACAAAGACAAACACACACACAACACCGAAACGATCTTCTTATTTAACTAGAAAACTAATTAATCTTCAAATGAGTTACTTCGTCAGTTTTTTTACATTTTTTTCTTTCCCTTTTTTTTCGCAGCAAACATTTCAAGTTTCAAGTTTTTTACACATATCTTGCGTTTCTGTACAAACATTTATTTAGGTAGCCATTGCAGATTTATGTAAGATTATCTCAATAAGTCGATGGGCGCGGCTGCTTATATTTGCTTTAAGGGATAGAATCACTTGTTTTCAAAATAGTTTATAGTTTCTTTAAAACCCGTGACCTGTAACACTGCCCGTATATGTTTGCAAGTATTTACATATGTACGTATTAAGATGCCGATACATATGTCTTAAAACATATGTGTGCCCATTTGGGCATGCGTATTCGTGAGCATGTGCATGTTTGCGGGCTGTGTGAGTGTGCAAATGTTTCTCGTTAATATATATATATATATACATACATATATATATATATATATATATATATA
>NC_068997.1:51763774-51764566 GCF_001194135.2 Octopus bimaculoides | reverse complement strand
ATATATATATATATATAGTCATTTGCATGTATGTATTTATGTGCATATGTGCGTATGCGGCTATATGGTTGCGGATGCGTGTATATATACATATGTGTGTGATCGTGGGATGTAACTGCATGTTGGCAATCAAGATTACGTTTTTCATGAAAAGTAGTTTCGTCTGCTTGGATATAAAATGTAATCATTTTTCTGTACATTCGTTAGCAGAAGGTTGTTTTATATTTAATTAACTCCTCGTGATTGATAGTCTCATGATAATGGTCACAGACGTACGCAATATATCTTAAATCGCCTTATGTGAGAATCAGAGTCGGCAACACAACCGTCTGACAGAGAAGACTTATGCACGCGCGGGCGTATTGTTGCGTGTGTGTGTGTGTGTGTGTGTGTGTGTGTGCGCGTGTGTATGTATGTGTGTTTGTGTGTGTGCGAGTATACATTATTATGTGTGTATGTTTGTGTGTGTTTGTGTGTGTCTGTATGTGTGTGTGTGTGCATTTGTATGTATGCGTGTATGTTAGATTAGTAGAATTTGCATGATGCGTTCTCTGGTACATAAAAGTAGTTTTAATTATTTCTTGATAAAGTCAAAACAAAGAAAGTTATTAAAACAACTCAGAGTGATTGTTTCTGCTTTTACTTTGAATTTTAATATTTCAGCGTTAGGAGCCCTTATTCGGGAAATTTTAGAGAAATGCTGTCCAGGCTTTATAACAAAATAAGTAATCTAAAACATTAATATATATATATATATTCCATATTATATGTATATGGGCGCAAGTGTGGCTT
>NC_068997.1:51762112-51763461 GCF_001194135.2 Octopus bimaculoides | reverse complement strand
TAAGTAATGGGGTTGGGTGGGGGTGGGGGTGAAGAAGTAATCTAAAATGTCTATAATTGCTGAGACTGTAATATGAAATGGGTGTATCTTGAGTTGTATCAGTCACGAGTTAGCAGCGATGCTGGAGCATTGGCGCAAAGTGTTTATTCGAACAAGTCCAGGTCATTCCCCCTTTTTTAAAACTTGTCTCTTATACTGTCGGTTTCTTTACTCGGATTGCTAAGTTACGGGTTAGTAAACAAACCAACAGTTGCTAAACGGTTGGCGGGTGGTGTCAAATATAAACTCATCAACTCACATGCACGCACACTCACACTCCCACACCCACATTTCGAGCGAAGGTCGAAACTTCGATGTCACTATCACCGCACTTCTGGTGTGTAAAAGTTTAATGGACATCTGTAGAAAAATGTATTGAATAATTCTTAAAGCAGCTTGTTTAAATTGATAAGTGGTGAATTCTACATACTTGGTGTTGAACATACTAACACAGATATAGAAGTTTGCGCGGCAATTCTTCGACAGTTATCAACCAGACGGTATAACTCAGTTTCGTACCTTCAATGATGAGACTGAGAACTTCCCATGCTAGCGGTGCACGCGGAGTTTGCGCAGAATATAGGGCCGAGAGCAAACGAAATGATACGGTATGGCCATACGAAGGTGAATAAATGCAATTTAAAACGATGGACAATGACGAAACAAAGAACGAACAAAATATAACCTTAGAGGCAAAAAGACAAGATTGGTGGGTAATCGTTAGATGGTATCCTAAAGAATTATATATATGTGTGTATATGTTATTCTTTAACAAGTATAATATTGACAGGAACTTCGAATTTTCGGCCAGCTCAGCCATCTGAAACTTTGAATTCACTGTCGATGCTAATATTGTTAAAGAATAGTAAATTTGTACGCAACAAAACTATAGAGCATTTTTTTATTTCACTGAACATAAAACAAACTTTAGTGTGTATATATATATATATATGTGTGTGTGTGTGTGTGTGTGTGTACGTGTGTACGTGTGTGTGTGTGAGTATACATGTATATATGTATGTATATATGCATGTAAACTCGAGTTGGATATGGATGCGTGTATATAAATGATATCAATATGAATTGACCCTTTGCCTTATATATATACTGTTCCATTAGTAACGCTTGCTATGACATCGCCAACAAAATACCAAGGCAAACAAAACAGAATCCGTGTTACCAATGGCAACAGTGATCACACCAATATATGTCTTCTTTTTTTTTCTTTTTTCCTTGGCGGGAGAGGAGGGTGCTGTTCTTAATGGCGGCTGATTGTGAGGGGAGGAGATAATATTTCCCATTTATATAAT
>NC_068997.1:51759859-51761980 GCF_001194135.2 Octopus bimaculoides | reverse complement strand
GGAACCATTAGCAAAAGATTTAAAAATATTTTTCTTAATTTTTCAACCTTTTCCTTGTGTACTTTGCTAATTGCTCCAATTTCTCTCTCATTGGGCTAAAGAAATTGACCCAGACACTACTACTACTACTACTACTACTACTACTACTACTACTTGTCTTTAGCTTCAATATCCTCTTCATTTTCTATTTATATATTTGTTTATTTATTAATTTATATATCTGTTAATTTGTAGTTGACTTTTGCTTTTCTTTATTTATTATTTACTACTTATTTATTTATTTTCCTCGTTGTTATTATTTCTGGGTTTTTTTTTTTTTTGAGGATCAGAAAATTAATCAGCTTACGTCTGTCCAATAAATTATATTAAATTAGATTTAGCTTCGTGAAAATTTCTTTTTAATGTAAAATGTTGTCATAATATACATTTGCAATGTTCTTCCTTCTCTCTCTCTCTCTTTTTCCCAATCTTACAGTAATCTTTCTCCCTCTCTCTCCCTCTTTGTCACTCCTCTCTCTCTCCCTCTTTGTCACTCCTCTCTCTCTTTCTCTATCTTTCCATTATCTTATCTGTGTGTGTGTGTATGTAAAAATAAGATAAGTTAATGAAGAACAATATAAATGTACGTTTGTCTTGGTGTATGTGTGCTATGCATGTGTATGTAAGTATATATATATATATATATATATATATATATATACACAAATATATATACATATGCATATATGGGTACAGGACGTCACCAACAGTAAACAACATGAAATACGAAAACAAATGAGTTCAATAGGCAAACAACGCGAAAAACAAATGGAAAACAGGACACGTATCACAAAAAATGACCCTTCATGAGTTGTCGGGTGTGTATCTACTCCTCATTTCGAGCAATGAGAAACAATATGAGTCTTCGACGACAGTTGCTCCCATAAATACCAAAATAATATATATACACACACATATATATATACCTACATATATATATATATATATATATACCTACATACATAGATACGTATACATACATATATATATACTTAATATATGTATGTATATATATATCTTTAACGTAGTTCCCGTGTGTACAGTTTTATGTATAACTGCTGCTTTTGCATTAAGTATTTGATCTGAGTTAAAATAATGCAATAAAGAGTTTCTCGAAGAATCGTTGTGGTTCTACATCCAAATGCATTGTATACAACCACTGCTGAGGGTGCCAATAGCCACAAAGGTGACCATGTGTAAGAGTACGAATGTCATAAATTAATTCCAAGTTGCGTTTATATTTTTCTTATATATAAATATATAAATATATAAACGCATGTGTACACGCATACACACACATATGCTAACATACATAAATGAGTGTTTGTATATAAGTGTGTTTGTGTGTAAATGTGTTTGAAGCTAAGTATAAAACCTTTGGAATGATACTGTTTGCCGGTTTATTTTCGGCGTTAAACACATTCGCCACCTACAGAAGAGCGTATCTTCTTATTTTACACACTTATCTGTGCCCTGAGACGCAATCACAAACTCTCATTCTCCGCAAGAGAATCAGCGCATTGATCTCATCTCTCTTTCAACGTTTCCTATTAAACACTTCAAAGGAACTGATAAAACAACACCTGATGCTTTAGCTCCTGTTCACATAAGTGCTTCACACACTTCTCAACCGGTTGATTTTCAACAAACTGCAATATCAATTAAGACTTACTTGTTTTTAATGGAGCGCTTGAACATTTCAGATTTTCTTAGATTTGTTTTTGCTAAAACATTAATCAACGTAACAACCGAAGTTACCAACACAGTGATTTGTCGTGCAGTATATCGTTAACAGTGGAGGCGCAATGGCACAGTGGTTAGGGCAGCGGACTCGGCGGTTTCGATTCCCAGACCGGGCGTTGTGAGTGTTTATTGAGCGAAAACACCTAAAGCTCCACAAGGCTCTGGCAGGGGATGGTGGCGAACCCTGCTGTACTCTTTCACCACAACTTTCTCTCACTCTTACTTCCTGTTTCTGTTGTGCCTGTAATTCAAAGGGTCAGCCTTGTCATACTGTGTCACGCTGAATATCCCCGAGAACTACGTTAAGGGTACACGTGTGTGTGGAGTGCTCAGCCACTT
>NC_068997.1:51757523-51759481 GCF_001194135.2 Octopus bimaculoides | reverse complement strand
ATATATATATATATATATATATAATTAAATGGAGTCGCTTGAAACGATCGTACTGCATCACCTCTGGATATCCTGTTGCTTATTTTGATATATATATAAATATATATATATACTCATCTATGCAGCGTTTGTGCATGTACATGGATATTACCATGGAATGACTTCTTTACCATTCCTTACTATTTTTATTATTTTATTGTTTTACTTTACTTCCTCACGTGTTCGATTCTTACCTTTATGGACTCTCTGATGAAGCTTTGGGGCTCAATTATTGTCCAGCCTCCGTCCAACCTTTGTTCAATCTCTGTATAATATTGGTATGATGTGTAAACTTTTGGCAGGATGGTCCTCCAAAGTAGAAACAACTGTAAGAGTATAGTATTATTCACTCATTTATTCTTCTTCTTCATTTATTTATTTATTTATTTATTTGAACATTCAATGTACAGCTTCATAAGGCCTTGAACCTAAAGTATAGTCATATCAGAGCTGATCACTATAACTATATTACATACAGCGTGACTAGGTGGATGGTCAGTATTTTTCTTTGTTTGAGGATATAGTATAAGTGGTTTAAATACTCCTGTATATTACTGGTACAGTTCAGGAACCACGCAGGCGCAATAAATGACCATGTTTTTTTATGGAATACAAACTCACAGTGCTGAATCTATTAGGTTGTTATATAAGTACGTTATATTCCGTGGGTCTTTACGTTCTGAGTTCAAATTCCGCCGAGATAGACTTTGCCTTTCATTCTTCCGGGGTCGATAATTAAGTGCCGATCTAAGTGACTGGCCCCTTCCCCCAAAATTGCGGGCCTTGTGCCTAGAGTAGAAAGGTATATAGATACGTTAGTTTTGATTCCCGCCTATTTATTTTAATCTTTCTCCATTTTATTTGAATTAACACGAAAAATATTTTTACCTGAGTGTTTTATAGATTTTTCAATCTCTATCCTTTCTTTGTGACTTTTGTTAATCGTTTTTGAAATTTGAATTAATTTTCCCTCTCTTCAAACATATTAGAATGAAGTGCGAAGTAGGGAAAAAAAAGCCGAACGAATTTATCTGACAAACCAAATTTAATTATAAGAGAGAAATTTAATCCGGCGCTTTTAAGTTATCGTAGAAAAGAATAAGGGGGTAAAATAATTCTCAGAAACAACAGGTGTAATATTTGATGTGAAATCTTTAAATAAATATAACACTGACCGTTTTTATTGATCCAGAGCTAGGTAATACATAAATTCAGTCATAAACAGCTCACGGAGTGACTCGGTGAGATAATGTACTTAAACTGAAACCCAACTGCACTGAAATTATACTAAATAACCAAGTGATGTATATTTAGCTTCATTCCACTCTTACTCCGCTGTCGGTGTTATATTCCTGGTGACAGATGGGTGATATCGATAAAACCGTCAATGTAACATAGAACAAAATAAAAACAAAAAAAGACCCTAAGAATCCTTGCTGTTAACTGCTTTGTGAAAGATAAGCAAGTTAAATCTCGTTAGTAATATCTTAGTTATTGCAGTGTTAAAAGTACACACTATCGAATTTCATCTATTGATGGAAAGCATGTGAGTCCGTTCAATGAAATAATTTATAAGTGCAATGAGTTTGTTTCTAAATACAACCTAATGTTAACTATAAAAATGTTAAATGTCGTACGTGATAGCAGTCGGTTAGTTAAAATACATGACTGCAATACGCGTTCTCACGTTTGGCAAGTAGATTAACATTTGAAGACAGGTTGCAAATAAAGAAAAGGAGTGGTAAGTAGCTTGTTTACCAACCACATCGTTCCGGGTTCAGTCCCACTGCGTGGCACCTTGGGAAAGTGCCTTCTACTATAGCCTCGGGCCGACCAAAGCCTTGTGAGTGGATTTGGTAGACGGAAACTGAAAGAAGCCCGTCGTATATATATATATATATATATATATATATATATAT
>NC_068997.1:51751645-51757122 GCF_001194135.2 Octopus bimaculoides | reverse complement strand
TATATATATATATATATATATATATATATATATATGCACGTGTGTGTATGTGTAACATACATAAGACGCCCCACAATCCTACACTCGTTTCCCATAATGATAACGCACAATTACCTTTCCTTCAGCTTTTTGTAGAAACTTCTTCAACAGAAACTTTAAGAGAAAATTTCACAAAATTTTCCTCATTTAAAATTCTGATGAAGTGATTTGCCCAACAGCATAAAGTTGGAATTTAGCTACATGGGGAATATAATTGAGGTGCTTACTTTCAAATCCGGCGTAAGTGCATATTTGGTCAATTTCATGACAACTAGTATAACACAGTCTGCAATTTCACGTGCCTGAGCACGTGAAATTTCTTTCTGGCAAACTGGTATAGATGCCATATAGACAGTAGGTGAATATTAGTCTTCCAATCAAAATCAGACATAGTCAAGCTGTTCGTCAGTTACTCGAAAGTCGTTCCGATGGATATATCGGATTTTGAAAGTAAGCTCTTAAAGAGCTTAATAGTAAATATGCAGTAGCGACACCAAATCGAATATATTTAAAGCACCTACCTAAATACACAGGAATATGTTGCGAAATCATTATGAGTCATAGGCCAAGTCAAGAATTTTCAGACGTTAATCGACAACTCGCCAATTAGACCAAACACAATTAGAAGCAAGGCAGAACGAATGTAAAAAAAAGTAATGGAGTCAAAGAGTGTAAAATATGAAATCTCACTAAACAGACGATATTCGTTGCATCTCTAAGGAACTGAACATTCAAAGCCATTAATAATAAATAATTGGATAATTAATTATATAAATAAAGAAAAAAACTGTGAAAAGATTTGTAAAATGGAAAGAAATAAGAGAAAGAAACATACAAAAATATTTTGGTTCTTTTTTTTACAGGAATATAACTGTTTTTTTCTTTTCTTCTCAAAAAGATTATCTTCACAGACTATCACCTATTTATATTCCATTTTCTTCGAGTTTCAGAATAATAATATGGTGTATTATTCCTTTAAGAAACATGATTATAAAACGTTGAAGGAGGGAAAGTAAAGAAAGCGAAAATATTCCTAAACAAACAAGAAAACGGATACAGCGAAGTGGGTTTCAATAATGTAATTCACTATATTTTCAGAACGGTGACAGATATTTTGAAAATTCTGTAGAATGGTGGTTACAGTTTCATGGCCAGTGAGGTAAGAAATTGGTCATCAATCATCTTTAGGGAATGTTAACAACAAATATGGCAGTGGAGAAAATTGTGTCACACTCAAAACAAATATGGTGTCTTGCTTGGAGTTGTCGCTGTCAAAATTCTCCTCCTCCTCCTCTACCTTCTATTTCTTATTGATATTATTATTGTTATTGTTTTATTGTTGCTGTTTTTATTGCTGTTGTTGTTGTTGCTGTTATTATTATTATTATTATTATTATTATTATTATTATTATTATTATTTTTATTTTTATTTTTATCATCATCATCATCATTATTATTATTGTTATTATTATTATTATTATTATTATTATTATTATTATTATTATCATCATCATCCTCCTCATCATCATCATCATCCTCGTCATCCTCATCATCATCATCATCATTATTATTATTATTATTATTATTATTATTATTATTATTATTATTATTATTATTATTATTATTATTATTAATATTAAGGTAGCCAGCTGTGAGAATCATTTGCATGCTGGGCAAAAAGCTTAATAGTATTCCATCCGTCTTTACTTTCTGAGTTCAAATTCTGCTGAGGTCGACTTTGCTTCTCATCCTTTCGGGGTTGATAAAATAAGCACCAGTTATGCACTGGGGTCGATGTAATCGACTTACTCTTTCCCATCAAATTTTAGGTCTTGCACCTATAATAGAAAAATTACTATCGTTATTGAGTGAGAGAGCAGTGCATGCCATCAAAGTGACACTGGTGTAATATATAGGAAGTCCAGTATACCCACCATGACTACCCGTCTGATGAGGGTACACCAGGCACATGCATCACAACCATATGTGCGCGACACGGTGATCTCATATCAAGATAAACAGCGCATGACCTTGCAGGTGGTGCCCAGTTAGGATTTTCTTCAGGTTGAGTAGCCCATCCAACTCAAAAGGACTCTGAATAACAGTTGTTTAAGGATGTTGAATAAAACACCCGTGTTACCTGAGATGAATTATCCAAACTCCAAAGAATTCCTTTCAACACATGGCTATGATGTTCTACCACTACTCCTGCTCATGATCAGAGATGCACATATCGTCAGCCACTAAAGGACATACTCAACTGGTTAAGGTCAAACAAATAAGAGCATCACAACAAAACACAGCACACACCCAAGGCACACAGAGCTGCGCTCAGTAGTGCAGTGAAAGCGCAATATAATAATAAGACTAGTGAATAATGATAATAATAATAATAACAATAATAATAACAATAATAATAACAATGATAATAATAATAATAATAATAATAATAATAATAATAATAATAATAATAATAATAATAATAATAATAATAATACCACCACCGCCGACAACAACAACAACAACAACAACAACAGGTTTCTGACAGAAAATAACATAATTGGAAATGCTAAAAATAACATGAGCAACAACAACAAGAAGGTCAACAACAAAAGTGATAATAATATTCATACATACAGGAACACAAATACGCACGCAGCCACGCGTACGCATGCGCACGCGTTTTGACAAGTGAAGGTTGAATTGAGAAACAGAAAAGAACGTTTGCATTCTTGCTTTGTTTGCTTGAACAAGAGTTAACAAGTTCTGCATATGAACTGCCTGCCAAAGAAGTGTCTGACTGGTAGAACCTTTTAGGCAGAGTAGGTCATCTATAATTCATTCGCGCATGAAAAACAAACAAAAAGAAAACAAAAAAGAAAAAAAGTAAACGTGGAACAGAAAATAAATTGTGACAATTTAATAAGCAAACATAGTGACGAACACGAAAATTTACTCTGAGAAATTCAAACACGAAAATAATAACCATCCAAACGGAAAATCTTTTCTGAGATGGTCCAGAAAATGGTTACATTCCCTAGAGCGATAAAACATGTAAGCCCTGATATAGCCATTGGACCTAATGGAAATAGAAGCCAAATATCGCTCAAAATGATTTGTACATGTTAAAAATTAATCCAAGATACACTTACAATGAAAAGCGAATGACTGCATGATCATGGCTGGAATACGTTCAGGTGAAAAGTCTGCGAGAATCAGAGCTTATCTGGGACTAAGCACATCAATATTGCAAAGGATAAATATGTAACTAGCAGACACTTCACCAATTCATGCGAAACTGTATCTCTGCCCTAATATATTTGGAATGTAAGAGAGGGAAACAATTAGAAAAAAATGAAGCTGTAAAAGAACTTAGCTCTTCCTCTATATTAACGAAACGGGAAAGCGTCTATTATACGTTACAAAACACAGAAAACTGTGAGACAGACAGACAAATAGATAGATAGATAGATAGATAGATAGATAGATAGATAGATAGATAGATAGATAGTGAGAGAAAAAACGGAAAGACAGTAAATGAGAGGTATAAGTTAAAATCCCGATTGAAAGTTACAAAGAAAATAACACCATCGGTATATTTTAAACTTGTTGCAGCAGAGCAACCAAATCTTTTCATGAGTAAACCAGGTGCATTTGCACTTACCTTCGTGCAAACAATGGTGTCTTCAATGCCGTCCTTCAAGCAATCTGTCTCAACGCTGTTCCTAAAAAAAAATGGTGAATTATGTCTGTCACTCGAGTCAAAAAATGGTGAATTATGTCTGTCACTCGAGTCAAAAAATGGTGAATTATGTCTGTCACTCGAGTCAAAAAATGGTGAATTATGTCTGTCACTCGAGTCAAAAAATGGTGAATTATGTCTGTCACTCGAGGATGCTACGGCGCTGTCACTGAAGCAAATGCCGAGATTCATACTGCGTCGTGTTTCTTGCACAAGAAAGAAAACTCTGGTCGATTTAATCAAGACATACGAGAAGGAATGACCAACAAGAAAGAGCGTAGAGGCAAGGGAGATAACTGAATTAGCGATAACTGAAACAACAAACTGAATAAATTGGTCACAACGTTGAAAGGAAACGTCGTTTTAATTAACTATTCATTGTGAAAAATCTGTACAATTTGAATTCATTATAAATATACAAATCTTGAAAGTCAGACTAGAGGCGAGGCGAAGATTCAGCATCCAGTGAATTTATAAAGCATTAACTCTATTTCATATGCTGAATATTTTCTTCCGAAATATATTAACTTTGTGAGGGCGCGTGGCTCAGTGGTTAAGGTATTGCCCTAACGATGTGGCGATCGTGGTTCGATTACCAGAACGAGAGGCACATTGTATTTATAAGAAAACACTTCATGTCACATTGCTCTAGTGTATTCAGCTTCAAAATAGCTAACCTCCCGATCAGAGGAAATGTTGTCCCACTCACCTAGCCAGCAGGGTGGCATCAGTCAAAAATTAAAACCATGCAAAGTGCATTGTGACCAGCGATGTATATCAGAATCCGATAATCTGGTCGATCCCGTGATCACCTGATATATTACATTAGTAGGTGGCGAGGTGGCAGAAACGTTAACACGCCGGGCGAAATGCTTAGCGTTATTTCGTCTGACGTTACGTTCTGAGTTCAAATTCCGCCGAGGTCGACTTTGCCTTTCATCCTTTCGGAGTCGATAAATTAAGTACCAGTTACGCACTGGTGTCGATGTAATCGACTTAATACCTTTGTTTATCTTTGTTTGCTTCCTCTATATTTAGCCCCTTGTGGGCAATAAAGAAACAAGAAACTTTAGCACGCCGGGCGAAATGCTTAGCGGTATTTCGTCTGTCTTTATGTTCTGAGTTCAAATTCCATCGAGGTCGACCTTGCCTCTCATCCTTTCGGGGTCGATAAATTAAGTACCAGTTGCGAACTGGGGTAGATATAATCGACTGCTTAAAGTAGAAAAGGATATATTACATTATTAAATTAATTAACACAATATATACATATGCGTATACAATAGTTTTGCTGCTTAATTAAATTTATGTCTAGTTTAATTTAATTGCCTGTTAATGAAGGCATCACTGTGTAATAAAAAGTTCATAAGTTCATTGCATTGCTTTGTTATACATTACAAATTAGTTTAATCGTCAGTTGCAAACGCATGCGACTTTGTGGTATGCACCTCGCTTCAGCTAATTGTTTTAGGGTCTTATATACTTGCTAATCCACATTGACAATTCGGTCCTCGATCTACCAAAACATCAACGATGTCACAGCTGGAAGAAAGACACACACACACACACTTACACATAATTAAAAAGTATTGTAATAATACATTACGGAGGATACATTATGAATAATTAATAATTATTTATGAATACATCAATGGCCAAACATATCACAAAATACATAGTTGTGGATTCTATTTGT
>NC_068997.1:51749649-51751358 GCF_001194135.2 Octopus bimaculoides | reverse complement strand
GAGACCGATAGAATAAGTACTAGGTTTACAAAGAATAAGGCCTGGGGTCGATTTATTCGTCTAAAGGTGGTTCTCCAACATGGCCGCAGTGAAATAAGTAAAACAGTGCATATATATATATATATATATATATATATATAGACAGAGAGCGAGAGGTGATACATTAGTACGACGCTCATCTTTATTTACAAGTGAGTAAAGTTCAGTGTCGTGAACTGGCGTGCCTTACTCCAGGATACGGCACGAACTCATGAAATTCCGATCGCCAATGCAACACCGTAGCGACAAGTCCATGCTCTTACAACGGCTATATATAATAGAGAATTAAACTTATACAAATTCATACACATGTAACCTTGTCAAGGCTTTCTTGTAATGAAGCTTAAAATTTGTGGTAATCTGCCTCCAGTTAAGATGTCGAGAGATTTGCAATGTAAGCTTTAGTAAGGTATCCTCAATAGAAAATATATCTTCGTCAGTGTTATTTCTAGATAAGAAAACGAAATTTGTCTGGAATTGTCTCGATTCCTTTGGTTTCTTCAAGTGAATGACACAATGGTGAAACTTTGTTTTATCGTAATATAATTCTCTTTTCATTTTTGTCTCTTTTGTCAAAGTTCTAACATAACTGCGACTATATTCAGCGTCTGAGACGCTGGGAAGTCGTGGGGTTGTCATTAGTTGTCATGAGACAAAATCCGTCGATTCCAATCACAACTGGCCTACATAATAAGCCTAGTGTACATTCAAAGCCATACAATATAGTAAATGTTAACCCTCTAAAAGATAATTATTATCAATATTATATTCTCTCTCACTCTTATTGATGGCGTTCTAATGACAAAATTACTTTAGCCATTGTGTGTCACCTGAATGAGAATTTTCTACTGGCTAACGGTGTGTTAATTAAATCGCAAGCAACATGGTAGGTGCGTATTTAATTAATTAGAATGATTTTAATTAATTTTAATTGACGCCTTCGTTAACCCAAGCATATTTATATTAAAAGTTATAAATTCATAAATCTCTTACTCACACGCACACACGCACACACACACACACACACACACACACACATACACACACACACATACACGCATGCAGGAATGCACTCGCTATATCTCTCCCAATTTGTCGTTCTATGTATATGCATTCATGCACAGACACTCTCACTTACATATATATACATATACTTGCATGTATAAATGCACACACACACACACATATGCTTGTATGTGTGTGTATAAATATTCAATAATCAACTGTAATTAAAAATATGGCAGACTTAATTGTTGCATTTTATTCTCTATGTCTGTGTGCAATATATATGCATACATACATATAGATATATGTATATAATACACATATACATATACACATATGTATATGTGTGTGTATATGTATATATATATATATATATTAAATATATACTTTTATAAAACAAATTTTACAAAATATATAGTATCTGTTAAGAGTCTTAGCCAAAAACTCACAGTTGAGTTTTTGTATATATATATATATGCATACATGTCTCTTAAAGGATAGAGCTCAAAATCAATGCATTGAAGATACTTTATTGCAGCAACAATTATAATAACAGAAAACCCTATTTCAATACCCTATTGAAATGTGCATAGGTTTGGCTTATTGTGGTTGTTTCTGTTATTATAATTGTTGCTGCAATAAAGTATCTTCAATGCATTGATTTT
>NC_068997.1:51745636-51748935 GCF_001194135.2 Octopus bimaculoides | reverse complement strand
TATACATACATATGTATACATATATATATATATGTCTATATATGTATGTATGTATGTATATGTACATGTTTGTACATATATGCATATTTCTTTTATTAATAATCGATAGAACTTCCAGAGTGATACAAGTGCCGTGACTTTGGTGCGTTGGCGCTTAGCAAACTGGTTTTATATCATTATGTCGTAAATTTATTTACCGGTCATGATGGCATTTTCCTGGATTGTTCTGGATCAAATTATAAAAGGAATTAAAATGTCACGTGGATAATGCATAGTTTTCAAATGGTTTGTTCGTGACACATAAATCTGCATTATCCACGTGACATTGTAATTGTATTTATAATTTGCTCCTGAGCAATCCAGGGAAATGCCATCGTCACCGTCATATAAATGACCCGACAACATGTTGTATCCTTGAGCAAGACACTTTATTTCATGTTATTGCATCCCATTCAAAGAGGCTAACCTTGTCACATTCTGTGTCACGCTTAATTTTTTTATTAACCACATAGGGTCGAAACACAGAGGAAACAACACAAGGACAGAAAAAAAACACAAAAGTGGAGGAAAAATAAAATCGAACGAAAAGAATGGTAATGATAAATCAAAAGGTGGAATGACATCTACTCCAACCCCACACTCCAGTTAACGTCATTGAACGTTTTTAGAAAAAAAAACAAATTTGACACGTGTTATTTTATTTTTGTCTCTTTCTCCTTGTGGTAAATATTTTTTCTAACTGTATTTGCTTGAAAAAAAAATAATTTTCTTTATATTAAGCAATTCATTATAATTACTTTTACGATGTGCCTAAATAAAAACCATCGTTATAGATCAGCATTTCTCAACCTTTTTCGCGATTTGGCTTCCCTTGGATATTGAAAAAATTTATTTCGGCTCCCCTGTGTTGATGAAAAATTTAATCCAGCTTCCCATGTATCTGAGATAGACCGGCCGGCCCATGACAAATCTGACAAAAAGGGGGACCCGCAGATCTACCAGCTCACGAACTGCATCTGAAAGTTGGCACGCCAATCATGCTACTAAGGAATTTAGATGCTCCAATAATGTGCAATTGTATGTGGATGATTATCAAAAAATTGTGCTCCCGAGTTCTGTAGGCAACAATCTTGAATGAACCGGCCGCTGGCTAAGACATACTTATAAATCTCATGTCCCTTACCCACTCCGATACGACCTACAAGTTTAAACATGCAATTTCCCATCAAACTCTGCTTTCCCATGACAATCAACAAGGCGCAGGGACAATCAGTGCAAGCGGTTGGTTTGAATCTGACAGATCAAGTACTCTCACACGCACAACTGTACGTTGGCTGTCCCCATGGTCTTTTTATTTGTGCACTCGAGGGAAGGACGAAGAATGTTGTCTACCAAGAGGCACTCCTATGATAACAACGGCAACTTCAACTGCTCCAATTTCAACTTCGCAATTTTTTTATCGTCCTGCCAGCCCAGGTAAGTCCAATCTTGCTTTGCTCTCCTTACTAACTCACCATGACATTGTTTTTTTTCTACCAAGATCCGTCGCCCAAACACCACTTCGTATCCCCTTCTTCCTCTTTTTTATGTCTTCGTTTCTCTCTTCGCGTCGTTCTCTGACCGGGTGAAACCGGGCTTAGCTTCTAGTATATATATATATGTGTGTGTGTGTGTATCTGTGTGTGTGTGTGTGTGTGTGTGTATGCGCGTGCGTGTGTGTGTATGTGTGTACTAGTATATAAACTATGACTTCAATTAACAATCAAAGCTGCGTTTTAACTTCATTTCGATATTCAATATTAAAAAGTGTTATAGTCAGCTTATCAGAGCTATGGAGTTACCATCAACGCCCTCCCTAACGGTAAAAGTGTTTTATTTTGTGCCGAATTTGTCCCACAGTATCGTTAAAACCCCACCAGCTTCAAAAGTCTTCTCAATTGCTAGAGTCGCACCGCTAACATGGGGAAAATATTCGCTAAACCTAAAGGGTCAAAAGTTGCAAGAAATTTCTAATTAAACAATTAAAGTAACCATTAACATCTTTAACCCTTTCCTCGGGTTCTAGCGGTACCCCATTATTATCGTCAATATGTCCACAAGCTCTAAGAGTTTTCTCAAGTACCCGAAATACCCCACCAATATCGTTTGAACACCCACAAACAATATCGAAATATTCAACTTGTAAGAACCACTCTGCCAGTATACGACATCTTTACTTAATGTACTTTATTCATTTCCGTCGAATTAAATTTAATTAATTATTTAATGAAAGATTAAGTTTCGAGGTTAAGATATTCACTAATTAGCTCAATTAATAATCCAGTGTATGTTCTTGACAGATGCAAATTTACTTGATTAATGAAGGCTATGTTGTATCCGCTTATACAATGTGTCGAATCCATCAAGAATATATTTTCGAGAAAAACCTATGGAAAGTGCTTAATGGCATGTTTTTGACAAATATTTCAAGTTATTAATCTAATTCTATGATTTAATTTTATATCCAAAATTCCTCGATAGTTTAGGAAAAAGATTTCGTCTCCCAAGTTAGTCCTTGCATGAATTTTGCGTCATTTTGAATTCGCTTACAACACGTCGTGTTTTGTTTTGCGTCAGCGTCCTGCTGGTGAAGCGGACGTGATTTACTTTACACGTGTTTATGTCGTAGAAACCTAATTTTGTCCTGGGAATATGAATGTGTCCTATATTAATTGTACACCATATATCGTTCTCGAAAAGACAGTATATCACCTAAACATGTGTACGGTTATTTTTAACACGCTCCTGTACACTAGATCCAAAATGCATTCACAGCGGGGCTTTGTTTTTGAGAAAAAATTTGTGTGTCACGCAGTGAATGCTTTTCATGTTCTAATGAACAGGCGTATTCTAAAAGTAAACACACACACACACACATGTTTATATTGAAGTTTCGGATTGCTCGCCCTCATCAAACTGTAGCCTTTTCTTGGCAAAATTAAATATACATATATATATGTGTGTGTTTATATGTATGTGTGTGTCTATGTATGTGTATATTCAAATTCAAAACGATGAACGTAAACAAACAAACGAAGTTTGCCTTTAGAAGCGTTGAGATGTCTTAGAAAGTTAAAGAAGTGATTTTAAATTCTCAAACGCAGGATAATGCTAATAATATAGCCTGAACAGGATAAACTACCCCTATTTTGCAGAAAAAAAGTGTAGGCGGCCAGTTATGAGACTCGAACTCACACTTCCGTGATTACGCGTCGCGGTGCTGCGACGCATAATCACGGTGGGGTGAGTTTGAGTCTCAT
>NC_068997.1:51740054-51745093 GCF_001194135.2 Octopus bimaculoides | reverse complement strand
GTCGAAAAATTACAGAAGTTGATGTAAACATCTATCAGCCAGACATTAAAATTCTTGCTTTGTGCCAAAATTTGAAGTTATTATTATTATTATTATTATTATTATTATTATTATTATTATTATTATTATTGCTTTGTCTTTTAAGAGCTCTTCTAGCTTTTAGCCAGAAGCCTCGTGTAACAGCCAAGTGGACGTTTTATCATGAGTGTTATTTATGATTAGCAATGATTTCTAAAGGAGGCCAGAATCTAGGAACGAAGATTCTCTTAAATTTGTAATAATTCAGTTTCAATTGAGTTTTAAGAGAAGCAGCTGGTTTCAAGTTGACAATGTGTTTCCTGGGATTTCTTGAGATTTCTGCAGAGCACCGTTCATAATGGTGATATCTTTATTTTCAACAATTTTGGTAAGCTTATGTTCCCTCAAGTTCTTCTCATATAGGTGTCGAGATTTACAGTATAGGAGCCAGTGTATGTACAGGCATAGTCTATCAGGCGAATAATGCATTCATTTGAGTCTGGCATAGAAATCGTTTCAATAGTTTACCTGTCTGCACCACAAAAGCCGCAAGCTGGATCTGCATCACATTTTTGAAAAAAGATCGTGTTTAATCAATCGATGTGTACTTTGGTCCCACCATAACACATGCCATTACAGGGACAGCTCGAGGGTTCATGTCTCTCCGCTTACAATATCTATTTATTCCTATATAAATATCATTATAACTGCTCTTCCTACTTTCACAGATATGCCGGCATATGACTGAAATATAAAATACTATTTTATAATTTTTTTATAAATCGAAATTTCTGAATGAAAGTGGAAATTGTATCTTACTCTTGTATTACGCTATATGTGTCAGACATTGGTGGCAACTCTTTACCATCTGCTTCCTGTCCTTTGAAAGATTGGTAAAATTGGTAAGAATTTCATATTTGTATGACTAAATATTTCGTTAAGTTGAAGTACCGATTACCAAATGATGCATATGCTCTACACTTTTTCATAACTGCATCCCCCGTATTTTCCATTGCACACACACACACACACACACACACACACACACACACACACACACACACACACACACACACACACACACACACACACACACACACACACACACACACACACCTACTACACATATATCCGTCTTTACCACACATGTCGTCTTTGACATGCCATTCAAATTCTCACCGAAAATGTATACTAAAATCAGACACACATGACACAAAAATTATACATGTATGGGTTGTGTTGTGTGTGTGTGAATGTCCTATCCTCATCATCCTCACGATACGTCCATTTTCGTATCCTGGTTTCAGTTTGACAGGTCATTAGGAATCGCCGTTATGCAGACACAGTGCCAAAGGAAAGCACCAAACTTTGTATGTAAGTATGTATGTATGTATGTATAAATGAACATAAAATATATTTTGTGGAAGATATTAACCCAGAAATTATATAATAATCACAGCAAAAATTAAGATATCATTACAACATAAAATAAACGGTTAAAATTTCTGATTATAAAATAAGCTTTAAATTTAATTAAACACTCTGCAATCCGGAATCCAAGACATGAAATAAATATACAATGAACCATTTATGTGAAAACGTTTTCAAAAAAAAAAAAAAATCATAATGAAATGAAAAGAAGAAAAGATTAAGAACAGTGTCCAGAACGGTAAGACTATAAAAAACGGTAAGAATATAAAGTTTAATTCCACCGAAACGCCCCTCAAAAGCAGTGCATTGTAAGAATTGGAAACTCTAAACATAAATAGGAACGACGGAATATATCCAGTTTCAAATGGCTTTGACCTTGGTGAATCGATTTATAGTCATCATTGCTCCAAGGACATAAAGAGAAAATCATACAACTGAGTTTCTTTAGTAGCAGACGACATTGTCAGACGTTACAAATGTGGTGTTTCCTACGTTGCTCTCTGAGATAAGATGAAGTATTGGTATTTTGCTTAAAATATTGGGATTAAAGTCAAAGCCTGCTTCGTAGACACGGGTTTCAATTGAAGGGGATAAGCACAGGCATAACTATATTGTTAAAAAGCTCACATTGCAATGACGTAAATGCGGGTTCATTCCCATTGCGTGACAATAGCTTCAGGCCGACCAATGCTTTGTGAGTGAAATTGGTAAACGGGAACTATGAGGAATTCTGTCGTATATGTGTATACGATATGGGTTTAAAAGTTCGTAGACTCATCATGATGCTAAAGCTGTGAAATTTTGTATGAAATCATTTCAACCCTTCTTATCAATAACTGCCTTGTTTCTCTCCGGGTAAACTAATATCTAACTGTTCAAAAAAGACTACAAAGTAACTAGTCGCCACTTCTCTGGAAAATGGATAAAATTTGCTATCGGTTATCTATATACATTTGGCTATCTATATAATTTTGGCTATCTATATACTATTAAAAAAAGAACTTCAATCTTCCTTGCTTGGAATGTTACACAGCAAAAACCGGCGCATATGGGGAAAATACTTAGAAAGTAAAGTTCCCATGAAATGTAAATACAAACGGAATAAAACAAGTTTCACGTAAATAGGACCGCTGATTCTTGTGGTATGGGGTGTTTTGGGGGTACAAATATTCAAAACGGTGCATAATGGCAAAATACTCCGAAAATAACTTAACCCTGAAAGGGAAGAAACTCTAGCCTTTCGATTAGGCATATTATGATGGACAAAATTTTTAGTGACTTTAACTTGCCAACGAAAAGATACGAGTTGTTTTTACAGTAAATGTAAAAACATACTTTGGGATATCTCAGAAACAGCTGTAAGACGTTAAATGTTTCTAATAATAACATTCTACTAAAGGTTGATACTGCAGGCGATAACGTGCAAGTATGTCTTTTTGCCGCTAGAACAAAATGGCTGCCGCACAATAGTAACTGACCAAATCCAAGAAAAATCAGTATTACTTGCACGAATAGAATGAACAAATGAATACGAAAATATGCATAAATATAATTACATTTAAAGCTAGGTCTCTGTTGCTCACACTTAACTATAATACCAGTTGATATATATATTTCCTATTTAAACTTACGCTATTTGTTTCTTTTTATTTTTCAAATTTTAACTTGTCTTATTTTCTCTTTGTTGAGTTGGTGTCCATGTTTGATTTAATTAGTGTGGGTAACATATCTTCTCAATTAACACATTTTACAGACAGTATAGATTTACATATGAAATAGATATCTGACATATGTGGGAGAGAGCAAACTATGGTTCACTGTGACACTGTATAGAGAGACAATGTAAGAAAGAGAGAAAGAGATAGAGAAATAGAGAAGGAGACAGAGAGAGAAAGAGAGAGAGATAGAAAGAGGAGGTTTGGACTAGAACTGAATGTTTCGAGGCCATGGTGCATAGAGAGTCGCTTTAGTTAGATAAGTTTATAAAGAGAAAATAATTTACATAAAGCAAAATGAAAAATAAAATAATGAGTCAAAGTAATATATGAAAAAATAGGGCAGTTATAGCTTGTGTTTTCTTAGTAGGTTAGTATATATATATACATATATATATATACGTGCATACATATATATATATATATAAATATATATTTGTATATATACATGTGTATTTATACATATATATATATATATATGCATGATGGAATCTGCATTATATTTATATGGAATGTCATGGTAGCATTCGGTGCAGTTAATAATGAACTAAACAAACTAAATAGATGCATTTTAAAATAAAGCTTTGGTGCTTCAAATTTACGAGTTCAAACGACGAACAGGAAAAGTCAATAACGAAAAATAACACTTTTGATACCTAATTATTTCTCGGCATTAATTTAAGGAAATTATGAGAGAAAAAAAACTTACTTATAACGATGTGAAAAGAAAGAGAACGAGTGGTAAAACTTGTCTTGTACTATCATCTTATAATGCAAGCTATTTGTCCCGGTACTTTTTTACTCCATCTTGTCTGGGATCGAACTCTCACTGACACTCCTCATACATATACACACATCCACTCCACATATATATGACGGACTCCCCGTCGTTAGACGACGTATGAGGGTCCGGCAATTCCTTACCGAACAACCACCCAGATGGTATGGTTTGTTTGTAGTGATCAAATGTTTGTGTTCCCATAGGCTCACCCCCTCCATCAAATCGACATTACCTGTACAGGTGCAACGGGGTGCGACATGTCAGATGCCAAAGTGATCGCAGAGCAACGTGAAATGAAGTGATTTGATCAAGAACACCACGCAGCGCCCGGTCTGGGAATCGAACCTCACAATCGTGAGTGTAACGCCTTAACCACTGAACCATGCGCCTTCATACATATGTATATAGGTGTATCTGTGTGTTTGTGTGTATGCATATATATATATATATATATATATATATATATATATATATATATATATATATATATATATATTCACACACACATATATACCAATGAGTTTGTATACACACACACACACACACACACACACACACACACACATATATATATATATATATATACATATGTGTGTGTGTATAATTGAGGGTATATAAAATAAATGGGGATTGACATTGCAAACCTTCAAAAATGCAATAGCTGTGAACCTCATATATATAGTATTTCATATGGAATGGCATATAGCAGACATCGGCCATCAATCATAGCTTGTAGCCAAAACTCGATCCTGGATCTAATAACGAAAATAAGTTGAAATTCTATGGAGTACTTGTGTTCTAACCGGAATATATAGACCCAGCAATATAAGTTAAATTGGATTGACAACTTAATCCTTTAATCCTATTGTTAATGGTTCTTGACACTTTAAATATTTCGCTCATATAGGAAGGAAACGAAAAAACATTCAAAGCTTGGATAAGCTTTAAGAATTCTTTAATAATTCTTCACGTTGGAATAGCTGTATTGCATGCAAGGAATTATAACATCGGGTGGAATTATTGCCACCGTATTATTACATCCACACACACACACACACACACACACACACACTCACACACACACACACATATAT
>NC_068997.1:51734675-51740044 GCF_001194135.2 Octopus bimaculoides | reverse complement strand
ATATATGAAAAAATTGGAGTCAACAAGAAGGAGTACGGCTGGACATTTATTTTTTGAATCCCTACAATTGTTTCCACGCAACGTAATTCTCCTGGCGTGCAGGTACTTCATTCGGACATGGAAAAGCAATATGTAGCTTTTTGTTCTCTCCCAAGAGATAATACTCCTAATAGACAATATAAGTTTACACTTATTGTCAATAAGAGAAATTCGTGTTGTGGCGAGAGAGAAAATTCTCATAAAAGACAATATAAGTTTACACCTATAATGTATGAGAAATTACTCCTCTCAAGACTATTTGAGCAATGTACTGTGTCTCCGTTTCCAAATGCACACGAGCAATGAAATATGACTGTACCTAACTTTATAGCGATATTTGAATTTAAAAACTACTCTCTTTATACACCAGATTACAATGTCAGACAAATTAATTCCATTAGTGTTTCAATTAAAATATTAAATATATCAACTATATATTTTACAGAAAGTGTGTGTGCGTGTGCGTGTGCGTGAGAGAGAGAGAGAGAGAGAGAGAGAGAGAGAGAGAGAGAGAGAGAGAGAGAGAGAGAGAGAGAGAGAGAGAGAGAGAAGTGTGACAGAAGAGATGAGAGAGAGGTGTATACAGACAGGCAACCAGAAACATAAAAGACACGTGTGTTTTTACTGTAGCTCTGCAAGTCAACATTACAAACCGCGGGGATTCATTTCAATTCTGAATAATTTGCAAGTAATTTCTCTGTTTGGAAGCCGAACGTTGTTTGAAAGTACGCAATATTTTAATTAAACAAATTTTTAATGAAACTCAAACTAATATTGTTTCTGCACACACATACATACACTCTGAGAAAGAAAGAGAGAGAGGGAGAGAGAGAAAGAGAGAGGGGGAGAGAGAGAAAGAGAGAGAGGAAGAAAGAAAGAAAGAAAGAAAGAAAGAAAGAAAGAAAGAAAGAAAGATAGTGAGAGTAGAGTGTGGAACTTGCACAAACTACAAAAAGAAATAAACAACAAACAAATGTTCTTTTTTTTTTTTCGCCATATAAAAAACACGATATTTTAAGTAATGTTTTAAGTCGATATTGAACAACAGACAATCGGTATGTGGTTTGTGTTTGTTCTAACGATCTTCAAAAGTATACTACCCACGTCTATTTTGCAGCAAAAGGAGAAAAACAAAAATCCAAACGCCCCCGCAAAATTAAAGGAAACGAAAAGAAACGGACAGAAAAAAGTCACTTCACGAATAATTATTGCAAATTTCCTTATCATAACAGAGAAATCGTTAATCCATTTTAAACATTGCTAACGCGGCGAGTTGGCATAATTGTTAGCGCATCGGACGAAATGTTCAGTGGAATTTCTTCTGGTTCATTACATTGTGGGTTAAAACGCCGCAGGGGTCAACTTTGCTTTCCATTCTTTCAGCTTGGACGAAATAAGTACCAGTCTAGCATTGAGGTTGATGTAATTGACTACCCCACCCCCCGACCAAATTCCAGACCTTGAGCATGTAGGGGAAAGGTTATCATACAGAAACCAATGCAGCGTGCTGGCAGAATCGTTAACGTTTCGGACAAAACGCTTCCGGCTCTTTAAGTTCTGAGTTCAAATGCCGACGAGGTTATCTTTGCATTTCATCCATCTGAGGTCAGTAAAATAAAGTACTGGTCAAGTACTGGGCTTGATGTAATCGATTAACCCCATCCTACTCACTACAACTGCTGGCCTTGTGTCAAGATTTGAAAGTGAATGCAAACATGACAGGAGAGAGAATAAGATTGATATTTTGGTAAATGACTGATTGGGGCATCTCAGAGCCGACGTCGGATACTAACGGGGTGGGAAGTACATAGGTATTATGTTTCAGTAACATTTCTATCAAATCCCTCACACGGTTCAATAACCAATGAACGAGTCATACTGAGAATAAAGGAAAAGAAAAAACAATTGAAAAAAAAAAAACAACTTTCAGCTCCTTAAAGTAGAACATGTGGCGAAAAGAGCCTTCTGCAGAAGTACGGCAACAGCAGCAACAACAACAACAACATTGACAGTAGCAACAGAAGCAAAGTCAAGCCTGTATTTAGCCCTGACCTCAGTGACTTCCCGACTGTACCTATTGACCCCATCCATCTTCCTTACTGGTGCGTCACTTTCTCTCGTCACTCGAATCAACACATCCATCACTGTGACAAACGAATCATCAGCATCTACTACTACTACTACTACTACTACTACCACCAGCATCGCATTTTTCTCTGTCTCTGTCTCTCTCTCCCGCCATCTCAATCCCGCAATAGGTTTTCTAATATCCCAACTCAAGTAAAACCTACTTAGTGCATAAAGTCTGACATCGCTTCCAGTCCTAAAGTAACCCATTTCTAAGACAACTCTGAGATCTAGTTTATTTTCATTCGCAAAGTACGCATTTTTTGAATGGAAGTAAAAAAAAAAATCTGAAAATCAGCTATAATAATGTAGTCTTCCCGTCTCATTGCTATGAAGGCATGATGTTGTGGAGAAAAAAAAAGTGGAGGAAAAAGTGACAGAGATTTAAAGACAAGAAAAACTCTGTATTTTTAGCCAATAGCGAGACAGAAATTTTCTGCGGAATGGTGTCAACTTTAAGGCTGTACCCTGTGAAAATTATAGTTTAACGTCTGTGACATGACCAGTTTATTATAGGTTTCTAAATAAACAGAAATTCACACTTTTTATGACGATATTGTAATAGAAACACCCGATAATGGTACCTATTGCTTATTTACAGTTGAGTGTTTTCCGTTGTCTCGCAGTTTGGCATTTACTGTAATTTACACTAACTTCCAAACAAACATCGATACAATATTAATTAGTATTCACCGATTATTATTTCACATTAAATATTCTAACAATATCAATATAACAGGGCGGAACTAGTATTGTTCTTCATTAATTTCATTAAGCATTTTCATTAAATGTCGTTAACAATTTCATAATGTAAAGTGGCAATGACACAAAAGAACGAAGAATTATTGCTTTTAAATCAACTAATTTTTTTTATTAATTACACTTTTCAATTTTACTTTAGAAATCTACATAATCGCGTTTGATAAATTATCAAACTTGTTAAGGGGTCAATGATATAACAAGTTTGATGACCCCTAGATTAGACGGATCTGCAAAGGTTGTGACCACTGCCACATTCTCTGTACACAGTGGGTAAAAACTTTGTCCAAGTGCAACAGTAACAACCCCAATGCTGCAATAACGTTGGTCAAGTTTCTTCATACAGTCCGATAAGCAATAAGACATTCAGCAACAATCGTGGTGGTCATGTGTGCCAGGGATGACACAATTCTAAATATTTATTTCAATTATCAACCGTTTGCTAAGAGGATTCTTTTCGCTGTGTTTGATCTGGCAAAAGAAAATGAGATAAAAGTATTCTAGCTTTAACTTTTGCTGTGTTATCAGTAGATAAATTATTCTCCACCACCGCCAATGCTGCCACTAAACAACAAGCATAATTCAAGGCCTTTGGAAATGCACAAACAAATGGCCACCTTAGGCTTGACAGTTCCGCAAAGTGATCAAAACAAACCCACTCGTAAATGCAAAATGTTAAATATTCCATATAATGGGCATTGAATGATTGGATTGTCACACACGATACCTATTAATCACCCTTGTCTGATTCACCTTCACATTTCCCAATTGAAAACTTTGAGGAAAGTTAGCAAACTCCCTACCATTCATTGTGTTTCTTGAGGGCAAAGAAAAGGGGGCTGGGGCTGCTATTTTCCTCCGTGATTGTTTTATTGCAAATGTAAAAACCTTATTTTGCAATGGATCGGTGAATTGATGCTTGTATTCTATAATGATAATGGCTTGACTTGACTTTAATTAGACTCTGCAGATTAACTGAAGCCTCTCAACTCTGACTCCAAGAATACACAAAAGAATTTAGATGATTTATTCAGAGATGCGACTCTGGAAACGTTAATGATGAGCGACATCAGATTTCCTTGTGTAGGCTGGTCATCTACAAATACTTTGAAACTTTGCACCGCAACCATAAACAAAGATCAGTTGGAACACTTCTAAGTTTTATGACTATTTTTCCCATCTCATCTTGCAGTATTACCGAGAAAAAAAACCCAATGTTTGGAAGTTGGTGTTTAGCAACCACCATAGCCTTATCTGTGTGTCAGTTTCTCTTAAATTATAACGCTGTGCTAAGACAGCGATATTCTGTAGCCTCAATTTTTAGCATGCGAAAGTTACACCAAATACATTTATTCCAGTTCACCCATATGACAATATGGATCTTCACAAACCAAATCAGGGTGTAATTATACATGACCTATCACTTGCCGACTTGTTTTTCACACCTACGTCTTCTGATATCAAAGCATTTTTGGCAGATATTCGAAGATGCAGTTACCAACATATGCCAAACCACACCCCATCACGACTCGTGAACAAAAATAGATGCAGGCTCCCAAGAGAGAGAGAAACCCTCATTAGGAAAATAAAAACAGTAAACAAGAAAATCAGTCAGCCGAAATACTGTCACTACCACCAGCAGCAGCAGCAGCAGCAGCGACAGCAGTGCCGTTTGACAGCAATAACAACGCTCGTACAAGAAAAATATCATCTGTAGAACAGCATGAGGGCTATCATTAGCAATGAAAAAGGCCGATGATGAAGACTAGGCCGTTCAGAAAATTAGGTAAATGGTCTACTTATTTGACCAAAAGCACAGGCCCACTCTCTCATTTATCGGTCCACAAATATCACCAAGCACATTGTTTATTATGTTTCCATTCTGGCTTAGCTAATTGGTTTGCTTTTACATGTTCCATTCTGTCTGATTTTGATGTAGATATTGTCATCATCAGTGTAAAACAGCACTGTCAGTAATGCTACTTGCTAGTCATATCAGATGACTGGTTGGTTATACTTTCTGCCGTAGCATGAAACCGTCCGAGTAACTACATTTGGCCCAAACATGATTGTTACTTAGAAATAATGTCTTTTTAGGTTATAAAAGCACGATGCAAAATAAAAGTGAAACAATATAAAAGTGAAACCATTTATAACTTACTCCGTGGAAAGTTTCACTTTTATTTTTCGAGTTTTGATACGTAATAGGGACCAGTGACAATGTTGCACTGATTTAATCCCCCAAAATTACATGTTGACACAACTGCGGTCTCACAGTATCAGCATGTAAAATAGAATTTGGTTTGGTTGAGCCGTTTGAGAATACATTGGGAACAGAGTGAGATGCAAAAGATTGTGTATATATATAGATTATAGCAACGGGCCGGGCAAAGCCTTGCGAGTGGATTTGGTAGACAGAAATTGAAAGAAACCCATATATATAT
>NC_068997.1:51731355-51734652 GCF_001194135.2 Octopus bimaculoides | reverse complement strand
CGTATACCAATTCCACTCACAAAGCTTTGGTCGGTCCGAGGCTATCGTAGAAGACACTTGCCCAAACTGCCACGCAATGGGACTGAACCCGGAACCATGTGGTTGATAAGCAAGCTAGGTACCACACAGTCACTCCTGCGCCTATATATTATATATGTATGTATACACGTATATACATATACCTATGTGTGTGTGTGTGTGTGTGTGTGTGTATGTGTGTGTGTGTGTATTTATATTTAGAGTAATCGGGAATAACCCTTTATAGAAGTAGTTTAAAGTCAAATGTTATGCACTGGAGATGAGATATTGATAGCTTTGGTCGTATCTTTGGTATCAAACGGTCAATTCCAGAAATGGAGGGAATCAAAGCATTTCTATTTACTAATACTAACAGTTCTGAGACAAACAGCTCTTTAATAAAATAACTATTGAAGTTAGCCTGTATATATCATATATATATATATATGTATATGTGTGCGTGTGTGTGTGTATGTGTGTGTGCACGTATGTGTGTGTCCACGTATGTGTGTGTGTGTGTGTGTGTGCACGTATGTGTGTGTGTATACGTATATGTATACATACACGCATATATATATATATAATCATGTAGAGAATGGAGAAACAAATACTATATATAGGTATGTATGTATATATATATATATATATATATATATATATATATATATATACGCATATACAGGCATGTATACATATATACGTGCATATATTTACATTTCAATGCATTAGTGCAAAAAGAGTCTAACATACATGTGTGCACATGTATCTGTATGCATTTGTGTGTGAGGATATATATACGTATATCTTTTTTCCGAACCACGATTTATATTCATACACACACACACATACATATATACCTCTGTGTGCGCGCCTTTGTGTGTGTCTGTGAGCGGATATGTGCGTATATGTATGTACATATATACATACATATGAGACATATACATTCATATACACGCACATACATACATACACTTATATACACACATATATGTGTGTGTATCATTACATCATGACACTCTGTATCTGCGTGCGCCAGTGTATTCGTTTATGCTTATGTATAAAGCGTCGGTTTTTCTGAATTGTTACAATCAATATTAATGAACTCTATTCTACCCCATTTCATCTTAGTTCCGCCATCGCTATCACCCCTCAATGATATATATATAGTAAAATAAGCAGTAGTTATTGTTTGTATTTTATTAAATTATCTCCCCTTTTATCTTCGCCTTCCAAGTACAAACGCATTATGTTCAGCCATCATTTTGCCAGTCACTCTCCTTCGGTACATATGATATTGTATATAAAATATAAAATAAAATATTTAATCTATATCCGGATCATGAACGGGTTTCCCTGAAACTTCTATCCACGCTGTGTTTCGAAAAATTGTAGTTACATAAATATGAAAGAGAAAGTTTTTGAAATCGTTTATTACGTTAACCCTTCTAGAAATATCTGCTGAACATATCCCCTGACAATTAAAAGGATATCGGTAAATCGTTGAATATATTATCGAGATTATGTGCATGCCTACTGCTGCATGCATATGGACAGTCTCCAGCACACTGGCGGGAAAACAAAAACACACAGAAACACGTACCTACACACACACACACACACACACATTTGTTGTATTATACAAATGATATAAAGAGAATATAAACACCACTGATGAAAATCCAAGATAACCTGTTGAGAGGACGCTGGTATTCAGTACAAAATTAGATATTTATATTATGCAAATTAGTAGCTCCAGTTTTCTAAAGCTACCGGATTTGTGGTGTATATAAACAGACAGTTAGGCAACTTGTTTCTGGCAGCTTGGTCACTGACGAGAGTTCAATAAGGTCCGAAAATTGATTAAGGCTGTTCATCATTTAAATCTATGGAAAAGTAGTTAAATTTGACCTGTTTGTATGTCAACTACGTAGGTTACATGTACATCGTACTTGGGCATGTGTCAACTCTGTAGCAATCAGAATTAACCCATACATACATTCATACTTACATACATACACACACACTCACACACATATATTCGTATATACATACAAATATAAAGATATATATACATATATATATATATATATATATATATATATATATATATATATATATATATATATATACATATGTATTAATATTATATATATATATATATATATATATATATATTTATATATATACACACATATACTTACATATATACATATTGTACATAACACACACACACACGTATATACATATACATATGTATATATGTCTGTGTGCGCGTGTGTTTGTGTGTTTGTGTGTGTGTAGTTTTGGTGCTAACGTAAAATGAATATGGTTATTAAGTTTTAAGGCCAAATTCAGACGAACAAATACAGTTTCTTTTGGAGTTATGGGACATTGAATAGGTGCAGAAACCTATCTACAGTATGTCACTCGTAGGCTTGTTTTGGGCCTCCATAAGCACTATTAAGAATGAAAGTAGGTTGCTGCAACAGACCATAGGTAACACCACTCATAACAATTCACAGTTATAATGTCAAGTGTGCGTGTGTTCATGTATGTATGTGTGTATGTGTGTAATATCTGTGTAATGGTAGACAAGTAGAGGTACAATTATGTTTTGCAGTGTGTGTACGTGAGTGTGTGTGTGTACATGAGTGTGTGTGTGTGTACGTGAGCGTGTGTGTGTGTGTATGTGTGTGGTAGATGTTGGAGTTGTGTGTTTGTAGGTAAATATACAACTATATTTATAACCAAAGTCTATCGCATTCAGGGCAATATAACCTAAATAGAAATATGTATGCTAATTAGATAAAGATGTGACCCACGGTGGCTTGCATACATATGAATATTTGAAAGTCTCTTCGGAAATACAATGTAAACAAGAATATATATATGTACATATGTGTGCGTGTATATATGAGTGTGTGTGTGTGTGTTTTTGTGTAAGTGTGCGTATTTATATATGTGTATGAACACGCACATACACACACTCAGATATATATACATGTACATGTATAATATATACATATATATATATATATGTATGTATGTATGTATGTATGTATGTATGTACGTATGTATGTATGTATGTATGTATGTATGTATGTATGTATGTATGTATGAATAGACACTGACAGATATTCATAGACATAATTGTACATAGCACATAGACATATGTATATAGATAAATATACAATCACCCAGACAGTAATACACGTGTGTATATATTTTATACAAATATTGTCCTATGCATATTACTCCGTGTGTGTGTATGTGTGTGTG
>NC_068997.1:51727242-51731336 GCF_001194135.2 Octopus bimaculoides | reverse complement strand
TCCGTGTGTGTGTGTGTGTGTGTGTGTGTGTGTGTGTGTGTGTGTCTACATAGATATATGCACGGATACAAATGTTTATATGTATATATATACATTCACATATGTATATATGCTTGCATATAGACATATACACGCATGCATGAAAATACATATTTTACAGAACTCACACAAGAGAGATGCAACCTGTTAATGAATATAAGATAAATATATGGGTGAGCAGGGCATCTCTGTAATCTATCTCTCTGTCTATCTATCTATCTATCTATCTATCTATCTATCTATCTATCTATCTATCTATCTATCTATCTATCTATCCACCTACCTATCTACCTACTTACCTACCTAACTAACTAACTAACTAACTAAAAATCTATCAGTCTATCTATCTATCTATCTATCTATCTATCTATTTATCTATCTATCTATCTATCTATCTATCTACCTATCAATCTGTCTACCTACCTACCTACCTATCTACCTATCTATCTGTCTATCTACCTAACTACTATCTATCTATCTATCTATCTATCTATCTATTTATCTATCTATTTGTGTGTGTGTATGGAGAAAGATAGAGACAGAGAGACAAAGAGGGGAGGAGAGGGAGAACGAAAGGATGAAGAAGTATATGAAGAAAAATTTTATAGTGTCTTGATTTCCTGCTTCCTATCACTATATAAAGTGTTTTGTGTGTGATATTGCCAAGAGGACATAACTCTGGATAAAAGCAATAACATATCGATAAAATAGAAAACGACAAAGCTGAGGAAGATAGAGATGCCACCAATAGCTGGTGATCAATAAAAGATCAATAGAAAAGGTAATACTATAGAGACATCTGCAAGCAACTCTCACAAATAGAATTTTCTCGTTTGTGGATAAACAAAAACCTCGACTAATGCACATATACATTCCGCGCTAATCCACTTCGTTACTGAGAATAAAAAGTTATAGAACGCAGTTGTGAATGTATATGAGGTAGAAGGGTCGAAATCTTCTAGGTGAGTCAACAACAGATGCAATACCTAGAAAGACGAATCCATTTCTTCATTGATTTTTCAGTTTAGAACCGTCTCCGCTGAACAAGTAAGCAGATGAAAGTGTTTGTGCCTATGGTTATCAACTAACTGAAAGATGGCAAACTTAAAACTGTCTTTTTATATGGTCGACATACCACATGTTTTCCAATGAATATGTGTAACAGAAAGTTTTGCTGTACATCACAGTTTTTAATGATGACATCAACACGGCAGAGGAGGTCAAATTCGGTAAACGCGTTGGGGCTAAGGAAGCATTTAAAAGTAGCCAGCTGGTAAATATTACGGATTTAGGAAATATATGCATTGTGGAGATCAAGAGTTTTTCTTGAAATCCAGTGTTAAAAGGACTGCCGTATCGAAGACGAAGGGCTGAGAGAAGAATGAAAGAACTTACAACGTTTATTAAGGCAAAAATATGTTAGGAATTAAATATACAACAAATACTTAATATTTAAGAAGCGCCATAACTGATAAAGCCTATAAACACAATTATCGGTTGTTGCTTGGCAGAATCGTTAGTACGACGGGCGAAATGCTTAGAGGTATTTCGTCTGCCGTTACGTTCTGAGTTCCAATTCCGCCGAGGTCGACTTTGCCTTTCATCCTTTCGGGGTCGATTAAATAAGTACCAGTTACGCACTGGGGTCGATGTAATCGACTTAATCCCTTTGTTTGTCCCCTCTTTGTTTAGCTCCCTGTGGGCAATAAAGAAATATACAGTTCATTTTTCTTCTTTTACAATAAGTTGGTGTTAGTTTATGTTCCCAAAACTGTGAAGCAAAAAATATTTAACAAATGTTTCACAAGTGTATGAAGGTGAATATCTTTAGACACTCATTTACTCATTTGACTGCGGCCATGCTGGACCACCGCCTTTAGGTGAAATAATCGACTTCAAAACTTATTGTTTGTAAGCCTGGTACTTATTCTATCGGTCTCTTTTGCCTAACCGTTAAGTTACGGGGGCGTAAACACACTAACATCGGTTGTCAAGCGATGGTGGCGAGACAAACACAGACACAAATACATAATACGTATATATATATATATATATATATATAAATATATATATATATATACGACAGGCTTCTTTCAGTTTCCGTCTACCTAATCACAGGGCGTTGGTTGGCCCGAGGCTATAGTAGAAGACACTTTCCCAAGGTGCCACGCAGTGGGACTGAACCCGGAACCATGGAGTTGAGAAGCAAGCTACTTACCCTACAGCCACTCCATTTATTAAAATCATACAATTATAATTTTGATAAACAATAAGTGTTGACACTATGACCAAGATAATAAATACTATCTACTGACTAACTAAAACCTCTAGCTACTAATGTCAGTTACCTATATGGTGTATGGATGTGTGTGTGTATGTATGTGTGTGTGTGTGTGTGTGTGTGTGTGTGTGTGTGTGTGTGTGTGTGTGTGTGTGTGTAGCAAGGCTACCAAATGAGGAGCAACGGTATAATTAAACAGAGACACAAAATATAATTGGACATAATCCCTGGGATTGTCTCCGTGAGAATTTGTCAGTTGAACAAATTAGATTCAATTTATATAATCCTGTGAGAAATATTACAAGGAGACAAAGACAGATAGAAACATAATCAAATTAATTTCGACATTGTCGTAAATAATGGTTTGAAATTTTGGTATATGGGAAACAATTTTAACGGACATTTATCGATTACTACGACCTCCGTGTTCAACGGCTACTTTATTTTATCGACCCCGAAAGGATGAAAGGCAAAGAAAGTCGACCTCACTCGAGGGAATTTGAACTCAAAACGCAGAGAGCCGGAAGAAATACTGTCAATTAAATGTCCGACTGCTAATGATTCAGCTAGCCTTTAATATTGACATTTTGAGAGATATCGACACTTAGGTTATCGAAAAAGAAATGATG
The DNA here is from genome assembly GCF_001194135.2 of Octopus bimaculoides. Classification (NCBI taxonomy): domain Eukaryota; kingdom Metazoa; phylum Mollusca; class Cephalopoda; order Octopoda; family Octopodidae; genus Octopus; species Octopus bimaculoides. The sequence continues at coordinate 51,728,387 of NC_068997.1, read as the reverse complement.
AAAGGTAAAGTCAACCTTGGCGGAATTTGAACTGAAACCAGCCTTTAATAATGACGGTAAGAAAGATTATGAATATTTAGTAAAGACGCAGTGAATATAAACACATTTTATCTATATTTTCTGTCTATCAATATATTTATATCTAAAGGGCGGCGAGCATTTCGTCTGTCTTTACGATCTGAGTTCAAATTCGACTTTGCATTTCATCCTATCGGGGTCTACCAAATCCACTGACAAGGCTTTTGTCGACCCGAGGCTATAGTAGAAAACACTTGCCCAAAGTGCCACGCAGTGGGAGTGAACCCTAAACCATGTGGTTGGTAAACAGGCTACTTACCATACAGCCACTCCTGCTCCTTTATATATATATATATATACTTAGAATTCCTGCTTATAGTTAATCTATATTGATGAGTCTCTTGTGAGGTACATTTATGAACCATTATGCGTCTACATATAAATGTGTTATATGTGCGTGCGTGCGTATATATGTGTACGTGTTTATTTATAAAGCTATGTATGACACTGTCTATGTGTGTGAGGTGGGAGTGGTGCGTGCATGTGTTTTTATTTTTTATTTTTTTGAAAAATCAAGAGCATGTTTAATGGTTTAGTATTTCTTCGACACAGTTAATATGTTCAGTCGTTCCGGTCTCGCATTAAGTAGGGAAGGCGCCGAAATTTCGGGAAATTTCCCTATACATACATACATACATACATACATACATACATATGCTCATATGAAAGCTTTCTCTTTTCTGTCGAGGGCTTATATGCCCCTTTCTTATTTCTTTATTGCCCACAAGGGGCTAAACATAGAGGGGACAAACAAGGACAGACAAAGGGATTAAGTCAATTACATCGACCAAGTGCGTAACTGGTACTTAATCTATTGACCCCGAAAGGATGAAAGGCAAAGTCGACCTCGGCGGAATTGGAACTCAGAACGTTTCGCCCGGCGTGCTAACGATTCTGTCAGCTCCCTTATAAGCCCCTTTATTAGACTACTTTGCTTAGTCATTGCACGGTTATCACCACAAGCTTTAAGCTTATATAAAATAAAAACACCATTAGTATTATTTACATGTTTGTAAATCACGGAGCCATAATAAAAAAGCCATTCGCACCGAAAGCATATATATATA
>NC_068997.1:51725584-51726822 GCF_001194135.2 Octopus bimaculoides | reverse complement strand
TATATATATATATATATTTGAAAAAAATCGTAGAAATGGTTTTTCTGATAATCTTCGTGTGTGTGTGCGTGTGTACTGTTTATATTAATTTTATATGTACACATTAGCGAATCGCTAAATCATCTAATTTTTGGGAAGACAAAACATAAATACTAATGGCAAAATGAAGCCGGAAAGAGCCGAACTCGAGCTGTTTTAACTGAGGAGGGAACGGAAATTACCGTAGGTGTTTCCTAGCACCCTAGACACATTTAGTGACGTTTGTAATGTCGGTATGTGTGTGTGTGTATGTGTGTGTGTGTGTGTGTGTGAATATATTTATATAAATGTTTATACATTGATTCCGCGTGAGTTGCCACACGGTGTTTCTTGCTGCCGATCCGCAGGCATCTGATCCTGTATTATTCTCAATATTTTTATGCACGCACCGATTACATCTGTTCGAACAACCCTGAAAACAAAATGGAGTCAGCTAATGTCTATCTGTAAGGGTATAAAAACAATATATTAAAACCTACTAAAAATCTATAAAAATGTACGAAACTATGGAAGAACTTTTTTACATTAGGATGTTTTCTATAGAAAAAAAAAAATTCTCAAACAAAAATTCGTAAAACAAATTTAAAAATCCATAAAACGAGACTCTTGTGAATGCCCCAGTGGTGAATTTACGAATGTAAAACTATCAGAGAAACAGTTATTATTGAAAAGAAAGACTTTATCGTAAACTTGTCTTTTTCTATCTTTGAATGTATGTTATGGTCTGTGATAAAAATAGAAAATATTAGCTGTTGTTTATGTCTTTAGTGAAGTAGTCGTTGCTCTTGAGTATATAGAGGTTAAGATTAATAAAAATGCCTTGTTATTTCCTTAGTGAAATTTACAGAGTGTTTGTGTTATTTCTAACTTAGTTGCAACTCGATTCATAACAGTTATAAGTAAAATCAAACCTTATATTTTGCGTTTTCATATTGTGACGACCGAAATTTGAAGTCCATTTTATATTCAGGAATGCATCAACCTTACATAAGAAGCTACGAAAGGACTTAGTATCAAAAACGAATAACTGTACTCTATTTGTACTTCTTTCCTCTATTTTGTTATTTCAGTCATTAGACTGCGGCCTTGCTGGGAAATCGTCTTGGAAAATTTTAGTGGAATGAATCAATCCCAGTACTTATTTTGTTCTACGCCTCGTATTTATTCCAACGGTGTTTTTTGCCGAACCACCTAGCAGT
>NC_068997.1:51719835-51725384 GCF_001194135.2 Octopus bimaculoides | reverse complement strand
CACCCACCCACCCCACACACACACACACACACATATATATATATATATATATATATATATATATATATATATATATATATATACACACACGCGACGGGCTTGATTGGTCCGAGACTATATTGGAAGGAACTTGCACAATGTGCCACACAGTGACACTGCGCCTATAGTTCCACATCTATCCTCCAGAAAAAGCGGGACGGTCGCGGTTGGAATGCATTTAATAATAACAAGATTTCTTGGGCAGAAATGAGCTGGAGTTAAACAACAAGCACCAAGTATGACAACAGCACCATTGCAACGCCGTTCTACCTTTCTTAGATAAACATATTTCTCTATGAGAAATCATAGCTTGCAAAGTAAACAGCGCTTACCTGTGAAAATATAATATTGATTAGTGAGTAAAAATAGATTGAGCTGATGTTGGTTATCTTGGAAAACAGTTTGAAGCGACGGAAACAGTGTATAAAAATATATATTGGTGATAACAGAAGGAACAAACAGGAAGAGTTAGTACTGGCATAAAAACAAATAGAAATATAGAACTACTACTACTACTACTACTACTACTACTACTACTACTACTACTACTACTACTACTATATTTGTTATGCATTGTGTGTGTATATATGTATGTATATATGTGTATATATATACAGGTATATGTATGTAGTTATATGTAGATATAGATATACATATATATATGCGTCCGCGTGTGTGTGTGTGTGCGTGTGTGTTAACGTGTGTGTGTGTGTGTGTGTGTTAGCGTGCGTGTGTGTGTTAGCGTGCGTGTGTGTGTGTGTGTGTGCGTGTTGGCGTGAGTGGTGTGTGTATATAAATACATATTCACCCACGATTATTTAGTGCTTCAGTTTCTATGTGCCACATGGCGGATGTTTATTGCAAACCAAAATCATACGAATGCTTGCCAAATACATGAAACACAAGAAACGTTGTGTCTGCATGCCTACATGCATGTATACAACCATACATACATACATACATACATACATACATACATACATGCATGCATGCATGCATACATACATGCATACAGAAATAATACATACATAACTACATACATACATACATACATACATACATACATACATGCATACATACATGCATACAGAAATAATACATACATAACTACATACATACATACATACATACATACATACATACATACATACATACATACATATGTCGGCTTCGAGGTTCGGATGTGTTCGACAAAATGCAACTATTGTAGAAGTATTAAATGCGTAACAAAGTGTGAGTAACATAGATGTACTTCAAAATGTCGAACGTTCGTTGTGGCGTGGCAGATGACTGTTTTAGGGAGGAAGAAAACAAAATTTTTTGGAATATATTTAATTGTTAGTTTTTGAGATTCGTATCTAAAAGCTTGGTTGGAGGCATATTACCCCAAAATGGTCAGGTTGTATACAAAGGACGGAGAGGCAAAAATCGATGTGAAATGGTAAATTAAAAGGAAATTTTTGAAGATGAAATTTGAGTGTGTATAGAAAAAGCAAGTATGTTGAAATGCTTATATATGAAAATGATAGTTTATACATACGTACGTACGTATGTATGTATTTATGTACGCACATATGTATGTATGCCGTTATTCAGTTTGTTTCAAGACTTCTTGCCAACAGAGAAAGGACCAGTTTCTAACCTAGATCCAAGATTCCCTCATTGGAATTTCAACATCAACAACAGGGTATTTTTGTATGTATGTATGTATGTATTTTTGTATGTATGTATGTATGTATTTTTGTATGTATGTATGTATGTATTTTTGTATGTATGTATGTATAGAAGTCTGCATCGGTTGTCACATTTTACCGCTTTTGCCGCATCTCTATCCCTTTTGTGCATCAGGCACAAATGCCTGGATTGCAATGCGTACCCTTCAAAGTGAGAGGTATTAATCCGGTTTTTGGTCCATGATAAACTGCTCTGATGATCGATGTTACTATCATCACGGAGCTTTCTACTAACATATCCGTGTATAGTCTTCTGTTCATATAGACTCATTCGTTCCCCTGATGATTAGTTGCGGGAGAGTCATGGCGACTTCTTCGGGCATGTATTCTAGGTTGACGTTAACAGCCTCATATATGCAAACTCGGTCAAGGGAAGCACTTGCCCATAGTGCCACGCAGTGGGACCGAACCCGGAACAATGTGGTTGGGAAGCAAGCTTCTAACCACACAGCCACAGTGTGTGTGTGTGTGTGTAGTAATAACTTTATCAGCTTATACATAAAACATCATCATTGCCTTGATTTTAATATGGAAATTATTTTGTATTTTCGTGACAAAATATGTGAGTCGAAAGTTATTTAAAACACATTACATATACACACTGTATTAACTTCAGAATATAAGCTTTCAATAATCTTCACTTATTTTTTTATATTTAAGAGTTTGAATTCTCACATTCTCATGATAACTTATATATGTGTATATCTAGTGACCGTATATGTAAGCATGAGTGTTATTGTATTAAAATTATATGAGCATTATGTTTGAGTGTGTATGTACATATATACATACCTATATATATATATATATATATATATATATATATATTGCGTGTGTGTGTGTGTGTATCTACTTATGTTGTACGTTTGTGTGTGTGCGTGCGTGTATCTACTTATGTTGTACGTTTATATTTAAGAACATTGCTTATGTGTTTTTAGTGTGTAATATGATATTCATATTGATCTTATGCTGCGGTACAAAGTTAAAAATTGTCATCTGGAATTTATTCTGTCACTTAATTTCTGTAATTTCATTTTCTTAAGATATCTTGAGATTTCTTGAGATTTCTTGCATTAAATCCCACCACACCGAATCATACTACACCATTCCATTTTAATTTGAAGTGTTATCCAAAGGTGACATCATGCTTCAAAGAATATGGATAAAGTGTAAATTAATAAATCATTTAATATAACCATTACTAAGGGTCAAATATTAATAATGTAGAAAAAACAACAACGACAACAACAACATCAACAACAACAATAATAATAATAATAATAATAACAATAATAGCCACTGGCGTAGTTGTGTGGTAAGAAGCTTGCTCCCAACCATATGGTTTCGGGTTCAAGTCCCAGTACGTTGCACCTTGAGCAAATGTCTTTTACTCTAGGCTCAGACTGGCCAAAGCCTCGGGAGAGAATTTGGTATATGTAGATATATATGTATGTATGTGTATATATATATATATACATATATATATATATATCCTATTCCTCCATGTTATCACTTTCGTAATACGACTCCTTCATTATTTCGCTGTAACTGTCTTTCGGTTTGAAATTAAAGTTCTTTTTTATGTTTTTGCAAATGTTTTTCTTTGAACTTCATCACCGCAATCATCGCCACCACCGCTCACCGCCATTTTGTCTCTAAATCTCACATCACTATAATCTCACGCCATATCTTTTGTCTGTGTGTGTTATGTTTCACTGTTGTTGTTGTTGTCATTGTAATGTTTTATTGAGTTTTGGTAAAATACAGTATCTCTGCCTTCTGCATCGTCCATGCCAAAACACTTTCTGCCCTGCATATATCTTGAAAAAGTCACATTTCAAGAATTCTCTTTGGATTGCATCACATTTTTTGTTGCATAAGTTAGTTAGCATATGATTTTGACATCGGTATAGGTTGACATACAAAGAAGTCAGACGTTTATATTTATATACATATATATATACATGCATACATACGTACATGCATACATGTACACACACACACACACACACACACACACACACACATATATATTATATATATATACATATACATATATATATATATATATAATATATATACATACATATATATATATATACATATATATATATTATATATATACATATACATATATATATATAATATATATACATACATATATATATATATATATATATATTATATATATATACATGTATATATGTGTGTATAAACACATATATGCAAATGTATATGTATATATATATGTGTGCGTATATTTATATATGTGTGTGTGTATATATATATGTATATATATATACATATATATATGTATGTATGTATATATATATATATATGTCTATTCGTATATATTTATATATATACATCAAAGCATACATTACATACATGCGAAGCTAAATGAGATGGTATACACTGGATAAACGAAAGAATCTAGAAAGGAATGATAAGCGTGAATTCTGACTCATAATAGACAAAGTGATCGTTGTCGCAATTTTAAAAGCTTTTTAAGATGAATTCATTACTTAATTAACCCTACGCGTCGAGGGAAGTGGAAGAGAGACGATGATAGGACACAACTACGTGGTCTCCCATTCTCATGAGCACTATGACTATGACACCGAACATATATTCGTCAGCCTACGTGTGAACAGCACAGCCTCGCTTCTTTGTCGTCTTTCTCAGGAACACACCTCAAATTGTCAATCGCCCACCGATTTCTAGATAAAACATTTTAAGACATGGTACTCTGTTGCATACTTCTCATGTTTTATTTATTGTCTTTCAATGTAGCCCTCGTATCTGGATAGAAGAAGGTCACTCTTTGCGCTAACTTTTTTCACGAAATCATTCACCTCTTTCTCCCTGATGTCCCCAATTTGAAATTCGATATCAGTTTCTAAGATGCTTTATCCCATTCAGAGGTAGCAGTGGCTGGTTACGGTGTGGATCGCTGTAGGTTTCTTTGATATGAGCATCCAATTCTTCTTTCGTGCACAGCTTCCTAGTAACCCCGTACGAGTCCTTCAGAAACTGTCCCTGGGTCATTTTACTGTCCTTTCTGCGTTCAAATCGGTGGATATTTCGTTGCACATACTGGCATTTCCTTTTTAAATCATCGTACAGCAGCACGAGGCCAGGTTTTTCGTCTTCCGCAGAACATTTCCATCGCTTTCTTAGGCTGGTCTTCTCCTTCCTCAGCTATTTCATTTTCCTGGTCCACACTTTCCTTTCGCTTATCGGATACTCTTTCACCCCAAACAATTCCTTCCCGGTATCGTGTATTCAGCTTGTTAACTTTCCCAGTTTCTCCACTGTAGATCCTATCAGATATAAAGAGTTTTCAAACTCTTTATTTTTTTACTTACTTTCCCCTCTCTCTATAACGTGTAAAACGTGATAAGGAGTGGAGATGGGGGGTGTTATCAATCAAACAACAAACCAACCAACCAACCAGCCAGTGTTTATATCGGCTATTATTATAGAGACAGATATGTTTTCCTAAATCGACAAAATGGACACGGATGGAATTCTTTTGCTGGTTTAGAAATTTCCTTGACATAGTCTTCAACAGAGGACAAAACCAAAAAAAAAACAAAAAAAACACAAGCAAAAAGAAACAGCCATTTGCAGAAATATTTTCACACGGTCTTGTGATATTTGCACAAATGACTGATCTTTAATATCAAATATTAATTCCTAAATGTCCAATAAAATTAAGACATTCATTCCAAAAAACTGAAATGGTAAAATAAATAAATAAATATATATATATGT
>NC_068997.1:51717288-51719753 GCF_001194135.2 Octopus bimaculoides | reverse complement strand
ATAGAAGAAATTAAACATAGATGATGTCAGGATTTCTCTCTCCATTTATTAAGATAAAATCTGGAACCTAAATTCCCTTGGAATTCCAAGTTGTTCTCACGTTACTTATGACATTAATCGCATATTAAATTACAGATTTCTAACGTTTTGAAACTTTATTTTAAGAATAACTTTTCCTGCTCAACGATCTAGAATTTTCTTTCTCTGGGGTCGTATATAAGGTTTCGTATTATATGTCATGTTGACATAATTAGAAAATCCCCACAGATTTGCTTTGAAAGCTATCTGCAAAAGAAAGATTTTAGGGGCACGTATGGCTGTATGGCTAATACTAAGAAGTTTGCTTGGAAACTACACGGTTTCTCGTTCAGCCCCACTGAATGACACCTTGGGCAAAGGTGTCATTCACTATCGCTCCATACCGACCAAGGCCTTGTGATTGAACTTGATAGACGAAAAGTGTTCAGAAGTCCGTCGTTTATGTGTACTGTATGACAAACGGCGTAACTTAACTGGCTGCCAATAGACCACTATAGCAAGTACCAAATTTTAAATATATATCTAGGTGTTGATTTCTTCGACTAAAACCTTCTAAACGATGCTCAGGCATGAGTACAGTCCATAGGGTGACACAAAGTAATTTTATTCTAAAGTTGAGTTTGTCAAGCAATGGACGGAGACAAACATAAACAAAAAGACACGAACACACAAACGCACACAGATATATACATATAATCGACAGGCTCCTTTCAGTTTCGTTCTATCAAATACAGTTGCAAGCCTTGCAATGGTTTCTGGGTAATTTCCCGTCGTCGGTACAGGAAAACTGCTGGCTAGAGATAGCAACTACTTGATCTTACCGTATATAAAAGATTAACTATATAATTTTGACTCCATATGGATATATAATTTTGACTCTATATCTTCAGGAGGAGGGGACTAGTTGATTACATCGACCCCAATACTCAACTAGTATTTAAATTATCGACCCCGAAAGGATGAAAAATAAAATTGACCTCGTCGGAACTTGAACTCAGAACGTAGCGGGAGACGAAATACCGCTAAGCATTTCGTCCAGCGTGCTAACGATTCTGCCAGCTTACCGCCTTAATAATAATAATAATAATAATAATAATAATAATAATAATAATAGTAATAATAATAATAATAATAATAATAATAATAATAATAATAATAATGATGATGATGATGATGATGATAATGATAATGATAATAATAATAATAATAATGATAATAATAATGACCCAGTGTTACTTTGATGGCACGCACTGCTCTCTCACGCAATAATAATAATAATAATAATAATAATAATAATAATAATAATAATAATAATAATAATAATAATAATATATGTATGTATTTATGTATGACATGTACGATATATATATGTGTGTGTTGATATATGTGCAATTCTGATGAGAACTGTTGTTATCAACGTGGTACGGCAGTGTGTCTATGTCTGTGAGAGCGTGCATATATGTGTGTTACAAACGCACATCTACGCTATACACACAGAAATATGTAAAGGTTTCATATCTTTTCTCACCCGTTTTATAGCATCACTTTCGTTACGTTGTCGGGTGGTAACTAAAGGATTTATATTCGTTTCTCGCTCGTTTCGTTCCATTGTTTTCATTATTATGTCGGGCGGTGACTAAAAACCTTAAAACAAAAACAAACAAGAAATAAAGTAAAATTTAAAAAAAAAACATGCGCACAAACCAACAATTTAAAGCAACGACCTCTCATAAAACCATCTAAACAGCATGAATGTCTTTGACGTACAGCTGTCTGCTTTCTCCATAAATCATTCTATTGACTTGTCGTCTGATAACCATGTATGTACCACACCCATGCACACCGCCTTGACATCACTGTTGTCTTAACCACGCTACGGTATATAATATTTCTAAGCTTGATCTTATTAGTTATTTCAGTTTATAGTATGTGACGTGATACTCCTACATTGTCAAACAAAGTTAGTGTTGAATATTTCAACTATAGCTTATAGCTTAAAAGGTACTTAAATTCTATATAAACCCTTCAGAACGATGGCACTATAAAATTACAAAGGATTAAAAAATGAAAGAGAAATGCAATAACCTTTACCGAGAAGATTTATTGCGAAATATCATATGAAACAATGAAACTGAAATAAATTCATTTTTAAAGCGTGAATAGTTTTACGATAATTGTCTATAAAACACAAGGCTATTTTGCTATTTTTTTCCACCCCGCAAAATTCATACAAGATCTGTTGAAATTATATGGCTCCTAAGAATTTCTTTCAAATATTTAAATATTATTTGAAATGCAACGTAAGATTTTTTTTTCTTCTTCGTTTCTGATAAACATGCAGTTTTATTTTTGCTGTGAAGAGTAAAATGGAAATAAAATATGGTCACACGAGAACTTTTTATCTTTCCGTATGGCACCCCCCCCCC
>NC_068997.1:51716110-51717103 GCF_001194135.2 Octopus bimaculoides | reverse complement strand
TCTTCATCAGAGAGCGAAGAAATGCCGACTTGTTTCACATCGATATATAAAGCCAATAGTTTTACACACGCACTCCTCACACACACACACATACTTGAATCACAAAATAACACAAAATAGAGTCCCTCCTAGCGTGAGGCATTTATGTATAATAATGCCCTTAATATAAATAAATATATTTATAAGGAATAATTGATGGATTTTTCCCTTATGAACTTTTTTCACGCTAACTACTTTATAAATTCTTATAAAGATTTTATCCTGTATTTGAATTGTAAATTTAACCAGAATATATTCAGTGCCGAATTTTTTTCTGAAAAACGCGTGTACCGAGATGCAATTCGAAATTATGATTATCAGTTAAGTCTGTTTTTAAGAGGTTCGCTTCGAGAATTGCATTCCCTCGCGTTCGGTAAAAATGTGTTTATTATGGTAGTTTGACTTTTAGACTTCCTGCTAGCGTGAGGCATTTATGTATAGTACTGCCCTTATATAAATAAAAATATTTATAGGGAATAATTGATAGATTTTTCCCTTATGAGGTTTTTTCACGCTAACTACTTGATAAATTCTTATAAAGATTTTATCCTATATTGGAATTATATATATATACGTATGAGTAGGTGAACAAACGAAAGAGTCACTCACTACATTTAGTAGGAGTTAAATATATTATTATATAAAACAGCTTCATTCGACTTCATGCAACGAGATTCCTGTAACGAGCCAACGAGAATTTAAGTTACGTGGAGCTGAATCAACTGTTATCTAATAATAATAATAATAATAATAATAGTAGTAGTAGTAGTAGTAGTAGTAGTAGTAGTAGTAGTAGTAGTAGTAGTAGTAGTAAGAAAAAGAAGAAGAACAACAACAACAGCAGCAGCATCAACAACAACAAGAGTATATACAGAACGTGAGGAGGGGTATTGGAAGAGAGAGAAATGTGGATATATATATATATATATATATATATATATATATATATATATA
>NC_068997.1:51713417-51716035 GCF_001194135.2 Octopus bimaculoides | reverse complement strand
AGAGAGAGAGAGAGAGAGAGAGAGAGAGAGAGAGAGAGAGAGAGAGAGAGAGAGAGAAAGAGAGAGGGGAAGAGAGAGAGAGAGAGAGAGAGAGAATGAGAGACAACGTGGGGAGATTTGTACACCTGCATACATGTATGTCAGGATACAAATACGTACAGACGCACGTATACGTGTGTATGTTTGTAGCTTTGTATGAGTGAGTGTGCTCGTGTGTGCATATTTTCTATGCGTGTTTTCGTTTCAATAGAGAAACAAATAGAAAAAAGTATTAACCACTTCGATAATATAAGAATGACAAGAGAATACGAATTAAAAACATTTGCTTCGAACAAGGTCCTAATTCTCGCATGTCTGAAATAACAGGAAAAAAAATGGCGTATAAAATAGTCGCCATGTTACTTTGATTTCAGCTACGTTTTCCGAATATTTCAGTCATTCTCTAGACATCTGGTTGCTGTAAATAAACCTCACCGGAGCAATTAAATTGGAAATGAAAGAATACGATTAAATAGGGTTAGAATTAATAAGTTTCAAAGTTAACATTGCTTTAACCGGCAGGACTGGTGCGGTGGGGAGCGTGGGTGATGGCGGTGGCTAACGTCGTTTAATCAATACTCTGCGGATATTATATCATTTTATATGCATGCATGTCAGCATGTGTATATACATGTGTGTATGTGTGTATGTATACATGCGTTTGTGTATGTGTGTACGTATGCCTGTATATATGTGTGTATGTGTATATATATGGATATATATGAATGTGTATGTATATATGTATATATATATGCATATATGCAATGTATATATATACATGTGTGTATATATATATGTATATATATATAGGTATATATATGTATATATGTATGTATGTATGTATGTATATATGTATATATATGTATATATATGTATATATGTATATATATATATATATATATATATATATATATATATATATATATATATATATATATATATATATATATATATATATATATATATACATATATATATGTATATGAAAGTAAATATAGTTAAATAAGATTGTGCATCGCGTACACGGGTGTATAGACATAGCTGTGTGCATCCATACATGCATAGATGCCTGCATTCACACATACATACATATATACATATATGCATAAATACATACATATACATATACACAAATATAATTTACATGTATGTACTTTCATAATGACATACAATATATATACACACATACATACATATACACACACACACATATATATATATATATATATATATATATATATTTGTGTGTGTGTGTATACATTCAGCAACACACATACACACACACACACACTCATATATATATACACATAGGTACACGCATACAAGAGCTCACTTATATGCACAACCACACACACGTTTATCCGTCAAGTTCCATGGTGCCATATCAATGTCTATATGTTGAAAGATCTGTGACATATTGCAGTTTTTAAACGATATTTTATTTATGTTTGTCTTCAATGTCTTACGTAAACAAATGATGCAAAGCAGTAACACTGACCTTCCAGAATCGACGTCCAGAACTTTTAGTGACCTTGACCTGTGACTGCGCATGACATTTCATTGCCAATGACCTTTCTGAAACCATGACCTTTCCAACACATTGGTTATATCATAAACTTTGACTTCCCGTATACTGATTTCTGCTGGATAATTATAAAATAATCAAGATTTCTGAGAACAAATGTTCTCCACTGGACCAATGAGGTTTCTTGTTCTGTTCTTCAGAATCATCTTAGAATACATTCCACCAGTGATCAGCATATTCTTAAAACCCAAACAGGGAACAATTTACAGTTTCAAAAATCAGGCACCGATTGTAACTCTCAGACCGCAATAACAAAGGCCAGATTTATTATAAAAATAATTCGGATCGAGAAAGCTACGGTTTTCATTTCAAAGAATATAGAAGAATAAGGCTAAATCCTTTAGGATGTTCTTTTCTACTCTCGGCATAAGGCTCGGAATTTTTGAGGGAGGGGACCAGTCGATTAGATTGACCCCAGTCCGCAACTGGTACCCCGAAAGGATGAAAGCAAAGTCGACCTCGGCGAAATTTGAACTCAGAACTTAAAGACAAACGAAATACCACAAAACGTTTCTCCCGGCTTGCTAACGTTTCTGCCAGCTCACCGCCTAAAATCCTCTACGATATTAATTTGCCACATAAAATGTTTGAGAAGCCAGACTTTTAAAAAAACAGAAGCATCAGGAAGGACGCTTTTACGCAGATTTTTTTTTTCACCTATGAAGAAAGGGTGGAGATCAGCAGAAGATATGTGCATTTATAGTGTCTTACTCTGACATATTGCACGAAAACAGTAGGAGGTTCAGACAAATTGAAACAGATGGACAAACAGAAGAATACACATACAAGAATGTGTGCATGTATGTATGTATGTGCGTACGCATGTGCGTTTGTGTGTGTATATATATATATATATATATATATATATATATATATACAGACATATATATATATATATCCATGTATAAATAGATAGATAGAGAGAGACAGAGAAACAGAGAGAGATGGAGAGAGACGTAATATATATATTACATCTCCGTAATATATATATATA
>NC_068997.1:51709803-51710876 GCF_001194135.2 Octopus bimaculoides | reverse complement strand
AAAAAAAAAAAAAAAAAAAAGAAACAATATTCAAAATATGAAGAACATTACGACATGCTTTCTTTCACAACTTTGCTTCCAAGCAGGAGGCTGATCAAAATTAACACTATATTAAGAGAAAAAAACCCATCATTAATTCATATTCATATACAGGGTGTCCACAAAGTCTGGGTACATGAGGATTAACACATACTTTAAGAAATTATTATTTCTTATATTTAATTGTTTATGTTATGATTTTATTTACTCCATGTACCCAGACCTTGTAGACACCCTGTATGCTCAATTGACTTGATTCTCTTTACTCATTTCATAATTCCGAAATGTTACCATTATCTTATGCAATTTATTTTAAAGAACAAATGTCCATTATGTTTTCGATTTTCGTTTAACTCTCTTCAAATATAATCCCAACGACAGACTTTAACATAGACATAGGTTTGCTACATGATCAAGGTACACAGCATATTCTAAAACACTAACGTTACTATTCTAGAAGTTTAGAAACATAATATAAACCCTATCAGCCACACCCAAATAACATTGATTCTGTCTTGAATTTTTCCAGTTTTTGTTTTTTCTCCTTTTGTAACAACTAACTTTTTGCAGTGCTGGTGTCCACAGTCTGCGCTGTCTGGTTTGTTATTCAACAAATACTGTACCAGTAAACACTTCGCTTCTATACAGTAGACTTGAAGACTTCTGTTACAGAGATTAAAATGACAATATGTTTATAAGAGATACGTGAGGTCTATATTTTGTTTTCTCAATTGAAACTTTAGCTTTAAAGTTTTAACACTTTCGCTTGTTTTTTTTTTCTCGCCTTTGCTGAAGCTATTAATATTTGAAACAGTCATTTTATGGCCGTATTTCTCCCAATAATGATATCTGTGTGACAGAAGTATATGAAACAATACAAAAATCCCTTTGTCTCGTGGGTATACGTGATACTCTAAGTTATAACAGTTTAGCTTTATCGATGCAATATATACGTATATACATAGTCACATAGTCTCTCTCTCGCTCTCTCTCTCCGTATATATATATATATATATATATATATATATATATAT
>NC_068997.1:51709287-51709793 GCF_001194135.2 Octopus bimaculoides | reverse complement strand
ATATATATATATATATATATATATATATATATGCATATATCTGTATATGTGTGCATATGTGTGTGTAATATATATATGATGTGGGTGCATGTATGTGTTTCTGGGTGTATATATGCATATTTGAGTATATGCGTATATGTTTATTTATATGTACATATATATACAGGCGTATTTGTATATATATATATATATGTGTGTGGGGGGGGGGTATCTACAAATCTTTGAATGTATATGATTGTTTGTCTCTTTCTCTATCTATCTATCTATCTATCTATCTATCTATCTATCTATCTATCTGTGTGTGTATGTGTGTGTGTTTGTGCGTGTGTGTGTTTGTGTGTGTTAATATGTAAACATGAATCTGTGGAAAACACTGTATGCGAAAATCTATAAATTCAATCTAGATAGACATATTTGCGTGTTTTTTATATGTATGTATTATGTATGTTTAAATACATGCAAACATACACACATATATGCATGCATATACGTATATATATATATAT
>NC_068997.1:51704592-51709272 GCF_001194135.2 Octopus bimaculoides | reverse complement strand
TATATATATACACATATATATATATACATGAATATACACTTTCATACATACAAACATGAACACTCATACACATTTACTTACGTTTTTACATTAACGGTGGCTATTAGAAAAACCTGAGACAACTTTAATCTTGTTAATCTACACTTCGTAACGTCTATGTCGCAGAAATAAAAATTTTTTTTAATATCTTGTATTTCTTTTCGGATACAGGAAAATAAGGAGATTACTTTGATAGGTTTAGAAAATTCAAATAATAAGAGAATAACGATATCATTTTGCTATTGTTTCTGTCTTAAAACGTAACCATAAAGGACATGTTAAATAATAATGTCCACAGTTTTAGTTTAATGATCGCTTACTGCCTTTAAGTAGTTAATTCCAACTCGACAAAGCTTTGCATACGCCAGCAAATTAATTATTTGCTGTTTATATAAAGAATGAGTTATTCGTAGGATCTGAACCACAGATTCGGTGTCTGTAGTTGCTGAAATTCAGAGACATACGCCCTACAGTGCGATGACGTCATCCTTAACCCGGCTTGGTTTGTTTTCACTCTTACTGTCTACAAGGAGAATTTCTCCTCCGAGACACTTACCAAAGCGATGTTTTCCACGCTTGAATGTGTGTGCGCGTGTATATGTACGTGTCTAGTTAAATAGATATAAGATGTAATGTACCTATGTGAAACACAACAAACTTGAAATATAGATTGCAACTGTCTAATGTAAAATCTCTTGATATCAAACGCTGTAATGGTTGGTAAAATGAACAGTTGCTTGATATGATCTTCCATTACCCTGTTGAATCGATGACGTTGTCTTTTCAATGCTGTGACTAACAACACTCACTGATAATTTAAGTCGCAATAATGAGCCTCGATCTGGTCATTTTGCCCGCTCTAAATGTCAGACATATTTCCACCAAGTGTTATATGATCGCCTTAAAAATTTAGTGCTCATTAATTAGATTGTGTAGTCTTAGGAAACGTAATATCGTCAAAGGATGTTTGTGCTCAACTGGTGGTGACCGTCACTGTTCAATTCCAAAAATCAACTTCAGCAGAATCTTAATATGAATTATACATAGTTTGATGTACATTTATGCTAGGTGTGACTTTTACTCTCTTTCTCTCTTCCTCTCTTTTTCTCCCTATCTCTCTTTCTTTCCTTCTCCTCTTCTATATACTTTGTAAAGTGTCTCTTTTTCATTCTTACTAAAAAGCTTCAGATCATCCATGTAAAGCAAATGGTTAATTTTCCTCTTACTATTTCTGAACTGACAGCCTGCCTTTACCTTCCTTAATACTAAACTTAGAGGGGTCAAACATAAGACAAATATTAAAGGGGATAACAAGGCCCCTTGGACAATTCTTCTTTTGATATTAACTTTCCCTAAGTGTGTGTCACCTGAGTAGAGATCTACTTTCCAATTCTTCATGCTAAAGCTAATTAATTTTCTTATGTTATCTGCTATACTGAACATATTCATACATGCGTGTTGTGTTCTTGAGCAAGACACTTTATTTCACATTGCTCCAGTTCACTCAGCTGCAGAAATGAGTTGCGACGTCACTGGTGCCAAGCTGTATCAGCCTTTGCCTTTCCCTTGGATAACATCGGTAGCTGAGAACTGCACTGCATTCTGCTGCACTGTCTGCTTTTTTGGCAAGGTTCCCACGACTGTATGCCCTTCTTAATGCCAATCTCTTTTCAGAATGTCCTGGGTTTTCCTGTTTATTTTTTCGTCGCACTAGTGGAACCAGCAGTAGTGAGGTCACCACGTAGCTTGCATGACTAAGATCTCCTTCGACTGCATGGGTCTACAGAAGAAAGATAGACAAGTTTATGCTTGGAGATGAGGGGTTAAAGTATGAAATAAGAGGCTAGAAGATAACAGGTTTCTTGCTAAGAATCGTTTAGCAATATTTCACACCTAGATTCAAACTCGAATTTAACAACCTATCGCCATATGCGATCATTTTACATCACATGTCATTTCATCCCTATATACAACGCGATTACTTCCTTGTGTAACATTCCCACACCTCAGCGTATCCAACATTACACATCACTTTACATAATTACTGCTAATATGGGCGTGGTTTCAAATTATTCTCTTTTATGTAAGTTAGACGGTTTCAAAAGAAAAGCAAAAAGTAAAAAGAAAATGGTGTCTTTAAACATGGCCCATTAAAGTATTGTAAGTTATTTCAATCAACCTATTTTTTCAGCCCACACATTGTATCAACCCAACCACCACGAACCAACAATTAAAATAGTTAAAATATTTAGTGCGAGTCAAGTTAATTATTTCTTATGTTAAAACATGTATTCACTGGTTGATGAAACATTGATGCGAGATTAATCTGAAAACCCACTGGTTTAGAAACTAATATTTTAAAGACCATCAACAGTTTAATCTGAGAGCAGTAATAAAATAACCGACGGCATGGATGACCCTAAAACCTAGGTTTATGTTAACCAGAAGTTAATAAAAATATAATAAAATAGCATTTGTTCATCACATAAAACAGAAAAAAATTGCTTTTCTGTTGCTTTTTCTCCCACTTTTTCCAAGTACATTTTCTCAGTTCTTATGTGTTGAACTATTTATTTCACAGAAACTTAACTAGTTAATTGAATTTTCTTCATCAATCGTGTTGGTTATAAGTTAAGATTAGTTTGCAATTTATTGTAAAAATTACAAACAGAAAGGAAATAACCGTATATTTAAAAAAAAACGAAACAACCGAAAACAGGAATTTGATCTCATTAGCACATTATTAATTTTGTTTTCTATGTCATGCTATCAGCACATATGGTAAGTATAAATTTAACTCTCTGTGTCGTTAACAATATTAACAAAGTGACTTTTAGTGAGTTTGTCATAAGTTTAGATACAATATTGACCTGTCAAACCACAACTCTGATATCATTAGTTAAATCTCGGCGAAGCTGTTATTTCGACAGAGATGTGGGATGTTTTGGCGTCTATTTATCAAAGTCAACATGATATTATTCCATTTCTGTAATTACTGAAATTATCGTTGCTTATTCCCATTCCGGGGGCTTAGTGACCTTGATAAAAATTAAAGATTTCAGCCTCAAATAACATCTCTTCCTGTCATTGCAATTATGGGTTCCTGGCGTTCGTACAAACAATTTTCTAGTGCTCCGACAGGGACAGTGAGGCAAATAAGTGTTAGTTTTTTCTTCTTTTTATCAAAATATGCCACTTTTCTTTAGAAGAGAAGAAGAAGTCATAAGCCAAAGGAGTAAATCTTGAGAACAGATCATTTGTTACATTGGACATTGTAGATAAGAAATTGTAATTGCTAATCTCGGACATAGTTTCAATCCTCCGCTTGAGCTGCTTCAAATCTGTAACCTATATTATTTAGGAAGATAAAAAATATCTCTCCTCACATAACATACGTCTATATTTGAAGCTTAAAATTTCAAAACTGTTAAACGAGTACCGTAGTTTTCCAGTAAAAATATACAGAGGGTGAATCTAGGAATACGACCGCAGTATATATTGGGGGGGGGCTGCCAAGAGTATAATGGAAAGAATGGATACATTTTGGAACGAGTACTCTGATAAGAAACTGTTGTGGCGAGTCACTGACATCCCTGGGGAATTGGAAGAATAGACTAGCCGAACTCTTGTAAAGAGTAACGTATTGGTTCGGGAGAATTCGGTCGTTGAGTCGATGTGTTAGTTCCGCGTTGAACTTGCACCGGACCCGGTGTTTTAGTTCCGTGTTGAACTCGCACCGAACGCTTAAGTTGCTGTAATGGTAGTTATTCGAATTACTGTGTGGTCCCGTCGCTAGAAAGTGGTAGGGGTTCGATTTTCGTGCTCACAATATATCAGATGCAGCAGTGCAGTGTTAGCCAGCTAGAGGAGATGTCTTCCTGGGGTTAACAAATCGCACTAAAATCCGTTCGAGCGAAAAATAAGAGTGATAAGAAGAGTGCTTAGTGCAACGAAAAACAAGAGTGCTGTGTGCAACGAACAATACTACCTAGGAGTCGGACAACAATGGCGTTACAAGATCTGGCAACGAAAGAATCTATTGTTAACAAGAATTCTAGAAATAATGTATTGTTAACAAAAATTCTAAACGAGACTCAGAAAAGAAAATTTGTATCCATAAAAATGATACAAACGAAATACATACCGCCGGAATTTGTTGCTGACAAACAACAGCAGTAAATTTATTCAGCTGAATACACGTCATTTATTGGTTGAAATTACCGAAATACGACAACTTTAACACGAAATAACTTCGAAAATAGAAACTTTTTTCAACAACGCTAAGAGTAAAAGATGTTCTATATGACACATTCTACCAGTATACAAAGTTTCAAAGTGTTTAGTTAAAGAAAATTAATTAATCGAGCTGCCCATGCAAAGGAAAAGATCCTAGTTGCGGACTGGGGTCGATCTAATCGACTGGCCCTCTCCCCCAAAATTTCGGGCCTTGTGCCTAGAGTAGAAAAGAATATTTATTAGTTAAATTTTGTCATTATTAACTCTGACTAATTCTAGAGGACATTCTATGTCATAAATCGCAATTTTTGAACCACAGAAGTATTGACTGCTTTGAATTTTTTTCTTTGCATTTCCCATATATATATATACATATGCACACACACACACACATATATATATATA
>NC_068997.1:51703392-51704582 GCF_001194135.2 Octopus bimaculoides | reverse complement strand
ATATTTTATACGCATTCGCATTTGACAATTTAGTTCCCCGAAAAAGCTGAAATTTCTATTATTGCAATTGAATAGAAAATGATAAATATGCTTGTTTTCAATGATCCCCATTTGGGACTTTTCGAAAAATTTATCATAATTTCCAAAATAATTCCCATATGAAGAGAATTTAAATACTATAAATTATTTTATATTTTAACTCCTAAGACACCTGGCAAACCTAAAAATATGAATTAAAAAAATTGACAGTTAATGGATCAAATGATGTTTTAAAATAGCCTTGCCAATTTGGTACAGTTTGATCACATACGCCATGAAGGCGCATGTTGCATTCATGTTCAATCGATCGTGAGTTCTGTTCCCGAACAGAGCGGCTCGTTGTGTTCTTGAGCAAACATTTCGTTTCATTTCGCTCCAGTCTACTCGGCTGTAAATTAGTAAGCCTGCGATGACCAGCGTTCCGATCAGGGGGAACATTCACCTTTTGCCTAGCCAGCGCTGATAGCATCATTCAAAAGCTCAAACGATCCGAAGCGCATTGTGACCATCCGGTAGTCTAGTCCATCATGTAATCACCTGATATCATGTTTAAACAGTTTGATGCTACACTTAACAATATGGCTTTCACTTTATTTTTCACGAAGCTAGATTTCGAAATGATTTAAAGGAAGACTTGTAGTGTTTCTGCCAATTTGATACAATAGAATGTCAGATTTAAAACTGTTTGATGCCACACTTAACAATATGGTTTAGCGTTTCAGTCATCACACGTCTAGATTTCTCTTTCCAATATTTATTTAAAATCAAATACAATATATCTAGTTTCCAAACATTTTTAATAGACACAAAGAAAACCTTACTTCCAGGGATTTCATGTGACATAATTGGACAGTGAAATAAACACAGAGAGGAATTTAGTTCACTTGTTAAATATCTGATGCAAAAGTATGAAATACTTTTCTCCAACGATATCATGGTTTTTTATTCGTATCAAAGAAACTTCGACGTTTCTCCAATATATATTTTATTACGCAATTCCTCTGGGATTTGAACGAAAAACTTCAGTCATAAAACAGAATAGCTTCGTTCAATGAGTATCTTAATCTTGTCGATTATTTCTTTTTGTTTTACAGAGCCATTCGTCCAGAAAACTGTCGAAATATATTGAAGAAGACAGACAGCTACTGTTA
>NC_068997.1:51702231-51702956 GCF_001194135.2 Octopus bimaculoides | reverse complement strand
TTTTTTTTTTTTTTTT
Organism: Octopus bimaculoides; assembly: GCF_001194135.2. Taxonomy (NCBI): domain Eukaryota; kingdom Metazoa; phylum Mollusca; class Cephalopoda; order Octopoda; family Octopodidae; genus Octopus; species Octopus bimaculoides. The sequence continues at coordinate 51,702,940 of NC_068997.1, read as the reverse complement.
TTACAAAATAACTATAGAATAATATTTGAAGTTTTCGATGTATATCGTTCCTTTAGCAAAACAATGAAAAAAAAAACATCCGTTCTAGGATTTGCATTATTATATATTATCATTATTATTATTAATCATAATAATTTTTATTTTTTCAAGAATTGTAATTACAGTATATCTTTTCTAACGAAACTTTTTCTTCAAGTAACATGTTAGCCATTTTGCAGAAACTAGAGAAGTCAAGATGATATAAGTTCTAAATACATGAATATGTAATCTCATGGTGAATGAAAAAGGAAAAAGAAGAACAAGGATTACATGTAATATTAAAGTAATTATTATACACGAGGAAAAAAAAAGTTTACCTAAGTATTTTATTATATTTATAATAATGTCTGACAACAAAGAAAAAGTCGAACATTTATATAAGTTTTGTGGTATTGAGTATTAGTGAGGATTATAGTATTTCCTGTCGACAAGTATGGAGAAATTATGTACAAATGTAAGAAGAAAAAAACCATTCTACGTAGTTCTAAGGCAATACCGATGTACGTTGTAAGAACATGCATTTAGCTTAAAACGCTAATGCGATTGGCGACTTTAAATACACACCAGCTTACTAGACTGGTGTGATGTGAATGCGTGTGAGTGTGTGAATGTGTTTATGTATGTATGTATATGTGTGTGTATGTGTGTGTGTGTGTGTACACACACATAT
>NC_068997.1:51701823-51702221 GCF_001194135.2 Octopus bimaculoides | reverse complement strand
TATACTATATATTATATATATGTATATATACATATATATACATGCATATATGTATGTATATATATATATATATATATATATATATATATACGTGTGTAAGTATATACATGTATACAAACATTTATATATAAACATATATGTATGTATGATTTCATACATATATGTATATATACATATATATATGTAAATATCTATATATATGTGTGTGCGTGTGCTGTTATATACATAAGGCGTGGCTGTGTGGTAAGAGGCTTTCTTCTCAAACACATGGTTCCGAGTTCAGTCCCACTGCGTGTCACCTTGGGCAAGTGTATTCTACTATAGCTTCGGGCCGACCAAAGCCTTGTGAGTGGATTTGGTAGAAGGAAACTGAGAGAAGCCTGTCGCATATATATATA
>NC_068997.1:51698379-51699652 GCF_001194135.2 Octopus bimaculoides | reverse complement strand
GCAATTGCTTCATCACAAATTGCCATCCTAGCTCCAGTGAAAAGGGATTACCCTGCTATGTATAATCAGGGTAGCGCAAAAAGTTGTTTTGCACAAGCATTTCTATAGCCAATTACACGGATGAAATTTACGTATGCTTAATAATTTTACGCAAAACAGCCTTCAGACTTTCCCTATTAATTTCATCGTCTTTTGAATTATGAACATATTTACATCATAAGGGTTTTTTCGTTGTAAGGCTTTCTTTTTTAGTTGATTTTCAGCTAGCAAGACTTATCGTAGATGGCATAATAAGTCACACCCGGACAAGGTCGGGTTATACTACTAGTATATATATATATATACATGCCATATGAAAGACGGAAGGTGGACTATACGAGAATCGTTTTGACACATTCAGCATCGATCTCTCATGGGTGGTACTTTCAACAACTGGTTCATGATCATCCGGTGGTGCAGGTATATGTCATCGGATGATAAATAGACACTACCCGTTAAAATAACAGTTCCGGATGGTAACTTCTCATCTTCTAGAAAGAAAAGCAGCCACAAGAAATATCTTCATTTATATAGAAGATCAACTATGGACCAATTTATGTTGTACTTCATTTTATTTTCCTTCAGTTGCCATTCAAAGTCGGCCGAAGACTTTGAATATCTTAAAGCTGGCGACATGGTTACGATAACGAATCTTAAATAAATCAGACGTCTGCCCAATGTAAACATACGACCCTCCTCTTGTATGCACGGTACATATATATACCAGATTTCTGCTCATACAGAGATTCATTAATGGACATTTTGATTCCTCTCTGCATGAGCATTTACCGTATTTATTTGTATATAAGGCAGTCCCGACTCCATTTAGCGACGCCGTTACCGCTTTAGCTGTATTTCTACTATTACAATTTGGCCATAATTAGTGTTTTTCATTGCGGTTTTCATCTCTTTTGTTAGTATTTAGATGCGTGGGTTGTTAAATCGTCGTGAGCTGTTAAAATCCTCATCGAGTTTATTAATTCTTCATCAGTTGTTTAAATCTTCGTTGCCACTATTATATCCTTATTTTCTTGGATTGTTATAACGCCCATTTCAGTATACAGTATATTTAGTAAAACCAGTAACGACACGACTATCAGTGACCGTCTACTACGTACTCCCTTTACTCATAGTAACTACGTTATTCAATTTATCACGTGGCAGAGGTGTACCATTCTTACTAATTCTCTAGAACAATAAATATATATATATATATGTGTATATATATATATAT
>NC_068997.1:51696291-51697959 GCF_001194135.2 Octopus bimaculoides | reverse complement strand
TATATATATAATACATACATGTGTGTGTGTGTGTGTGTGTGTGTGTGTGTGTGTGTGTGTGTAATTATGTAAGGATCTTCGACTGAGAAGTCTGAGCATTTGTCTCGGGGTCATAGCCGAAGACCCATGATTCGTCACTTGTTATGGTCGTTTCCAAAACGCTTTCGTCTTCCTCGACACAATCAGGGAGATCCTATGCATTTGAAACCCAATCTTCCTTTTCAAACGGCCACACTCGGCACACTTTACTTCCACGCGCTGATATGAATAACAGAAGTAAATGTGAACGTTATGACTTAGTGTGCATTTCCGACAGAGTTCAAGAACAATCTGTGCCAAGCGGCTTCATTCTGCGTACTTCAGCTCCGTTACCATATCAACAGTCACAATATTTTTCGATCAGACCTCGCACATATATATATATATATATATATATATATATATATATATACATATATATCACTCTTCGTATGAATGTTTAGAAATACATGTCTGGGTACATATATATACAACCAGCTGCACAGGCACACTACAGAAACACACACAGATGCACACGGATGTGTATATATGAGCTAGAAACACAAGCACGTATAAATACATAAACATGCATGCATGTAATAGTGATCTGCTGATCCTTGAACATATTGAAATCAAATGAAATAAACATGAAGTTCCTCTTGGTTCTATATAGAGACACGTAAATAGCTAAGTAAACAGAGACAAGAGCTTTCGTGTACACCCACACGACCTGAAATTAAATAAATACACATTTAACTATATACAACCTGAAATCTCATCCTGAAAATATATGTTATACATTCAAAATGTAGAATGATATATCTGCTTTCTGATATTGTGGTTATACATTGTTCTTGAGGCGGGTATCGTGACAAGACTCCTGTAATGCGAGTGTTCGGAGTGCACCGTAATGGCTGATATTCTAAGGCGGATGTTGGATAGGCGGGTGATATCAAGGCGTCAATATTCGTTAGAACCGTTATTCTCTGTTTTTACAAAGATTTATAGTGAACAACGCAAGTATCATTAGCGTTCCATAATTCGTATCATTAACACTTTACTATTAGCAAATTAAATTCCGCTCGTTAACGCAACAAAATAAAACATCACAAGTGGCAAGCTTCCTCTCTCTTTAAGGAACCGCAATATGCAATAATAACCTGCATTCTGTAACTAATAAATTATATATGAAATATTTATTACACGAAATATATTTCGTTTGTCTTTAATTTATTTCTAGTATTATTGAGTTTGCAAGTATAATTTACAAACCACAACTATATATATATATATATATATATACATATATATACTCCTACTTCTCTTCCTACTTCTCTTCACTCCCACTTCTCTTCACCCCTACTCTTTCTCTCCTCTCTCTTACTCTCTCTCACTCTCTTCTCTCTTACTCTCCCCTCTCTCACTCTTATTCTCTACACTCTTACTCTCTTACTCTCTCACCCTTACTCTCTTACTCTCTCTTACTCTCTCTCTCACTCTCTTCTCTCTTTCCCTCTCTCTCACTCTCTTCTCTCTCACTCTCTTTCTCTTCCTCTCTTTCTCCCCTCTCCCATACCCACCTTCCCCCTCTCTTACATCCACCTTCCCCTTCCCCCTTCATCGTCAACCCCCCTCATAAGCTCATCCCAC
>NC_068997.1:51692267-51693807 GCF_001194135.2 Octopus bimaculoides | reverse complement strand
GCTGATGAAGTAGAATGTTCTCTATGTGGCTCGTGTGTTCTCGTCTACGTTTGTTTGCAATGTCCTGTACCCAGATATGCACCTATACATACAGGTGGATGTCGGTATGCACATACCTGTACGTATATATGCATATACTCATTTACTTTTGTTTATATATATATATATATATATATATATATACATACATAGAAATAGTCCGATCATTTCAAAATGTAACCACATGTGAATCGTTGGCGATTTTCTTCCTCCGCCTTCCCTTCTTTTGGATTTTCTTCTATTTCTGAAGAAGAGCTTTGCTCGAAATGTAAAATTTTCTTTCTTTCCTTCCCTGAGCGTCTGATAATACAGTACTTGTACCTCGTCCTCACGTTGTTGTATATTCATATATATATGTATGTATGTGTTTATCTATATAAGTATCGCTGTGTCTATGTGTGTGCGCAGATGTGATGTGTGTGAGACTATCCGTGTATATATTTGTGTGCGTGTGTGTGTGTGTGTGTGTGTGTGTGTGTTTGTTTGTGTTTGTGTGTGAATGAGTGTATTTGTAGCAGTGTGTGCTTATAAATATCAAAACCAAAGCGAGTCCGGCCTAGATTGTAATGCACGTCACGATCTCAGATAACATCAGATCTCTCCGAACTAAACAGTGAACAATTTTTGCACATCTAAACATTTAGTAAAATATGCATAAAAAGACTGAAGACCTAAGTGAGAAAAATTCACAAGAGCTTCTGTAATGGGATGTTAGCTTACAGCCAATGAGCCAAGCAGCAGTCTTCATTTAACTTATTCATTTGTCCGTATTATTACAACACGAATTGCCGTTATGCATTAGTATGTAATAACACAAAAAGCAAAATATATCTGAAACTTGCAATGTTAACTCAAATATCTTTACAATACGATACACAGAGACAGTAAAGAGTAAAAACAAAGCAAGCGGCGATGTCTATAGCATTGGAAATGTAATGCTTTTATTGTATACTAAAGACAAAAGCTCTATTTGGGGAAAAATCAAAATGGCGTGAAGAGAGATTGGAATGGACCGAAAGTAAAGAATACCAGAAGAGAAAAAAGAAAAAGGAAATATAATAGACTTAGCGAAATATATATACATATAGATATGTACACACACGTATGCATATATAAATATATATATATATATATATATGAGAGAGAGATGTATATATATATATGTATATATATATATGTGTGTGTGTGTGTGTGTGTGTGTGTGTGTGTGTGTGTGAGTGTGTATGTATTTTATGCGTTTGTTTGTATATATATGTATGTATTTGTGTAGATAAGTATGTGTATATATATATATATCAATCCATAAATATACATAGGTATGCATACACACTTGGAAACAAACATACGCATCTATATACATATATATTAATACACATCTACATAAGCATTCCTATATGCATCTGCCTGTATTTATATTTCCACATCTATCTATCTATATATATATATACAGAAATGCAACTATATACATAAGTGCATACATATATATATATATATATATATA
>NC_068997.1:51687416-51689916 GCF_001194135.2 Octopus bimaculoides | reverse complement strand
ATATATACGCGCACGCGCGCACATACACACACACACACACACACACACACACACACACACGCACAAATATTTATCTTTTATTTTCTATCTTTCATTTGTTCCAGTCATTAGACTGTGGCCATGCCGAAGCACCGCCTTGAAGAAATCCTGGTTGAATGAATCAACCCCTGCCGAACTGCTAAGTTACGGGGACGTAAGCACACCAACACCAGGTGTCAAGCTGTGGTGGAGGACAAAAACAAACACAAAAACACACACATTGATAAATATGACGAGCTTCTTTCAGTTTCCATCTACCAAATCCACTTACAGGGCTTTCGGCGGCCCGAAACTATAGTAGAAATACTTGCCCAAGGTGCCACACAGTAGGACATAGTTTTATTCTACCAAACTCACTCACAAGGCATCGGTCGGACCGGGGCTATATATTCAAAGACACTTGATCTATGTATCAGTTCTTCAACAGTTTGCTGCTGCTATCTTCGTTCCGATCCGTTCAGCTTTTTCGTCTTAACTTCGATCACAATGAGAATTTTAACTCATAGATATAAGCAATGTATCTGTCCATCAATTTATACCCACTTAAGTTCATTATCAAAGAATTTCGTCAAAGACTACATAGGGAATAATATCCATACGCAGACTTTCTACCATTCTTGTGGTACAGACTTGAAATTAACAAAACATTAATTGTATAGTTTTTATATCCCTGCCTACACGTTTGTTATACTTTCACTTTTGCTTTGCTTTCATTCCGAACATTCTCGTATAAATTATTTGATATTGTTATAATAAAACCATTGTTACATCTTTTCAAATGCCGTTATTTAACCGCTTCACATCCGAATTCTTTGATTTATATTACTGGAAATATTGGAAGAAGTGATGCGTTTCTTGCCCAAGTATTTAATGTTTTCTCCCCTCTTCGATTCTATCCAAATTTATCACGGGTCAACATTTTCTGTAGGTACGTCAGAACAGGGGACTCAGCAAGTATAGCCCTTGCGGGTTGACTCACTCATATTATCGTAAAATTAATGAGGTCGGAGCTGGTAGAATCGTTAGCACCCAGTACAAAATTCCTCGCGGTAATTCTTCCGTCTTCGCGCTCTGAGTTCTAACGCCACCGGCGTCGACGAGCCTTTGTTCCTTTCAAAATGGATGAAATAAATGCCTGTTGAGTACTGGGATTGATGTAATCAACTAGCCTCTGCCTTCAAAACTTCAGGCTCTGTGCTTTTAGTAGAAAGGATATTTGTCTGGAACTGTCAATATGAAGGGCATTGCAGACGCCTCAGCCATAAAGGTCAGCACGGTGACTGAGTTATGAGATACAGTAAGAATAGCAGGAAGAATAAATAAAAAAAAAACATACGATTGTGATGTTTGGAAGGTGTACAGTAAATTTGTGTACGCCGGGAAAATTGCTTAGCAGCACTTCATCTGTTTTTACGTTCTGAGTTCGAATTCTATCGAGGTCGACTTTTTCTTTTTATCATTTTCGGGGTCGATAAAATAGGTACCAGCTGAACACTGGGGCCGATGGCCTTGTACCAAAATTTGTAACCAATATAACTTGATTAATTACTAAAAAAAAACCTTTTTAAGGCGATGCAGTCAGTTTGTTTCGTTTGAGTTGTACATGTATGTAATATTCTTTTCTACTCTAGGTACAAGGCTGAATACAATCACGGTTTTCTTAACGGAATATATATATACTACGTCTTATAAAAATACGTGATTTTGTATATTCAACTCGAGCCTAGAGACTCACTAGGTCGGAGCTTACCTTATGCATGAGACCGGAATGCATTCACAAATGCCCGCCAGATTATCTTTCACAGTCCTATTTTTTCATCTAATCAACGTTACTTCTCGACAGACATTATAACCTGCGTATTAAGAATGTCTTATGGAGGTCATAATATCTAGCGAATGGTAAATGAATTTGTTTCTCCACAGAAACTACTCATTGAGTATAAGATAACCATTTTAATATTTAAATAACTATACTAATCTTACCACCAATGAAACCATGCTTGTGTCTAGACAAAATAATTTTAAAATTTCTTTCTATGAATATAATCCTCGGTTTTCTAAGACATTCTATTAGAAATATTGATATTACGTCTGTATTTTTACTAATATTTATTCCTTTCCCACTGAAAGACTTAGCACTGGTTGTTTACCAAGGGGTTATGTTCCGTAGTAGTAGGTTCTTTCTTTCATTTCTTATCTTTATCCGAAGCTTCTAGTATTTCTTTTCTCGATGGTTCTTCTGTTAAAAGTTCTTTAATTATTTATCATAATACACGTTTAATAATCTTGTTTTGACTATTCAACGGATTACATTGATAAGCTTAATATTTTGTAAACGAACAAAAATTTGCTGAATATTTCACTAAAAAGTATTGATTATTTCTCAGTGTTATGTTTCATTTCAAAATAAATTGAATACAATCACGGTTTACGTAACGGAACATATATATATATATATATA
>NC_068997.1:51679914-51685683 GCF_001194135.2 Octopus bimaculoides | reverse complement strand
ATATATGTATATATATATATACATATATATATGTATATAAGTATATATATGTATATATGTATATATATACATATATATATATGTATATATATATATATATACATATATATATGTATATATACATATATATATTATATACATATATACGTACATAGAACTTATGGTATACAAATTTAATATTACACAAGGAATTTTATAATGTCCTTGTGTTAAATCTGCTGAGTTTAATCTCTTTCTTAAATGTCTCCTCTGACCTTTGCCTTTCCTTTCTTTACATATGTTCACCCTCGCCTTCCCTTATCCCCCTCTTTCTCTCCCCCTCTTTATCCCCCCCCTTTCTTTACCCCCTCTCTCTCTTTACCTTCTCACTATTAATATATTTGCTTTATCTCCTCAATAAACTTTTGTACTCCTCATCTCCGACCCTTCCCCTTCCGTATTCTTTATCTTTGCCCTTCCTCCTACTCTTTCACGTTAGCTTACCGCCATTACACTCCTGATGTTTTACGTTTCGTAAAGTCAGTTCTTGTTAATGTCTTGTCTCCGCCATCGTCTTCCTTCTAGTCGCCAACATCATTATCATGGTTGTCATCATTGCTAACATCCCAACCATCATCACCGTCATCAGTATCACCATCGTCATCACAATCATCATCATCACCAACATCACCATTATCACCACCACCGTCATCATCACCGTCATCATTATCATCGTTATCATCAGAATCAGCATACACATCATCGCCACCGTCTTCCTTGTCCTCCTCATCATCCTCATCGTCTTCATTATCACCATCATCGTCATCTTCATCGTCACAACCACATTGACAACCACCACCACCAGCACCATCGTCATCATCATCGTCGTCGACATCATCATCGCGTTAAATCTGTTATCACCACGAAACAGTTATGTCTGAGTAGAGCAAACCAACATTGCAGTGATACCATTGTTACGACCAGATGGAATCTAGCCCCAGGTTGGTAACACCACGTCTGACTCATTGATAACCAGACGAATGCCGAGTGTCTAATGAAAGCATAAACTATATCGTTCGCTTACCATTTATCGTTTAATGCCCGCTGCAAGCCATTTCTCAAACATCGCCTAATGCATTAATTATGAAAGAGGAACACACACATATACATAGACACATACGTTAACATAGACACACAAACACGCACAGAGGGAAACACATGTACAATGAAAGACTCTCTCACACTTACGCAAACACAGTGCGATGCATACTAAGGTTTACGTTGAGCACACATACATACAATTATACTACATATTACTTCATGTGTGTATATATATATATATATATATATATATATATATATATATATATATATATATATATATATATATGCGTTTGTGTATATATGTATATATAAGTACGTATGTATAAATAGAATCTGTGTTTGCATTTATGTGACAAAGAGAGACAGACAGAAAGGTTTGAGTGTGTGGTATATATGTATATCTGCCTGTCTATCTATCTATCTATCTATCTATCTATCTATCTATCTATCTATCTATCTATGTGCCTGCCTATCTATCTATCTATATATATATAAATATAATTAAGGGATCAGCAAATATTTGCTTCACCATATACCGAAGTTCAGAAATAGCAGCTAAAAAAGCTGAGAATCCCACAGATAGCATCACTATCTGATCCCTTGCTGATCCCTTAATTATATTTATAAATATATATGAGCTTTTAAATAAGTTCTCCACCAATAATGGTGCTTTCATACCGATGGGCTTGGTAAAAATTGTTAATTGTTAATTGATTTATTAATTAATAAATTGATAATCCTTTACCCTTTTAATTTGTAATATCTATATATATATATATAAATATATATATATGCATGAATATATATATATATATATATATATATATATATATATATATGATATATACACATATATTCATACATATATGTGTGTTTGCATGTGTACACGACCACATCCGTGCAGTCTAGCATCTTGATAATTCTAGAAAAAACGGACAAGTTTGTATGAAGAGGTATTAAAATAAATATCTTTATGCAACTGTGGATTTTGCAGTCTCAGAGTTTCCTGTGTGACACATGCAATCATCAGCAATGAAATAGAGTTCATACAAATATCTAATAGCGCTACGATATAACAAACTTTGTTATGAAATAAATTAAAGACTACGGAAGTTAAGTACTTATAATATATACATAATATCGTGGTACTCCGTCAGTTACGACGATTAGTGTTCCAGTTGATCCGATCTACGGAACAGCCTGCTCGTGAAATTAACGTGCAAGTGGCTGAGCACTCCACTGACACGTGTACCCTTAACGTAGTTCTCGGGGAGATTCAGCGTGACAGAGTGTGACAAGGCTGTCCCCTTTGAATTACAGGTACAACAGAAGCAGGAAGAAAGAGTGAGAGAAAGTTGTGGTGAAAGAATACAGCCTTATGGAGCTTTAGGTATTTTCGCTCAATAAACACTCACAACATCCGATCTGGGAATCGAAACCGCGATTCTATGACTGCGAGTCCGCTGCCCCAAGTATTGGGCCATTGCGCCTCCACCATACATAATCACAATATCTTCGAAATATATACAGATGAATTAACATTATGAAATCTTTTAATATATTAGAAAGGGAGTTCATTTTGTTGTATTATGTACAATTAGACGTTTGACTATACATAGACATTAACATGTTATCGTTGGTAATATTGATTTCAAATTCTGGTTCAGGGCTAGCAATTTTGGAGAAGCGGGTAAGATGATTACATTGGCACCAATGCTCAACTAGTAATTATTTCATCGGCCCCCAAAGATCAAAGTTTAAACAAACCTCGGCGGAATTTGAACTCAGGACATAAAGACAGACGAAACACCGCTAAGCATTTCGTCCTGCGTGCTAACGTTTCTGCCAACTCGCCTCCTTATGATATTGTATATTATACATTATTAATTCACCTACCTTTTACTTACTTAGAAAAGAAACAGTAATCTTAAACACATTGATTTCTCAAATTATACGCCATTATCGATATACTGGTACGTTTTTTTTTCTTTTCATTTCCAGTTTCTAGTCCATGGGTTACTTAACAGGTTGTATATGCATTCTATTGTGAACATTAAACTATGTCTGTTTGTCTCAGAATAACTTTCTCTGTTCTTATCATCTCCTACGGAGGTCCCCGGAAAGTGCGTTATAGCGCTGCCCTTCATCCTCATTGGTAAAAGAAAATCTTATAAAATAGTTACTTAATTCGCCACGCTTTAGTTCCTCTGGTTGTCGGGATTTTCTCTGTTGTTCTATTCATGGAATGAATTATCGTTCAGCCGCATCAAAATACACAGTCTCTGCTGCCAGGAATCCCTGCAGCTGTGTTGTTGCCAAGTCTGACTTCATCTTTATACACGATTCCTCGATGAGAAATTTGTTGACAAGTCTAACATTATTATCTTTACACATAATTCCAGCATGAGTTGTGTGAAACTGTGAATCTGTCGGACACATTATGAAGTGACTGGTGGCAAATGTTTAAGTAATTAATCCAAAACTGTAAACATCCAAAGGCACCACCGTTTACCTGGCAGAGTTCAAGACCTCCGTAACTAGACTCTGGTTGTCTCAGTAAAGTTATCTCTTCACACAACTGGTGGTCTCATTTCGTGGGTCAGTGGTTCGTATAGAGAAAGACATTCAGTTATCAAATACTTATTTCAAATTCTGTGCAAGTAACTGCAAACTATCCTTCAAAACCCCTCCATTCAACCCATGTCGGTAGGATAAACAAACAGAAATATCTTGGTTGTTGTTGTTGTTGATGTTGTTGTTGTTGTTATGTTAGTTTTATGTCAAAGAATGCCAATGCAGTCACAAGTTATTCCAATATATTCAACGTTTGCCACGCTATGAGTATGTCTATGATCAAATTACAATTATTCTTTATGTGCGAATGTATGAGCGTAACGATATCCTGCAGTCACCACGCCCGCAGTTGAACCTGGATAATTAAAGATCAAGGCAGTTAAGTTCTTTCTTAAGTTTTAGCACAACACGGTGCACAATTTCTTTAGAATATACCGCGTTTCTCTTTTGTCGTTTCTTTCTCTTTTATTAGAGATTCTCGTCATCTGCTATATATTGCCTTATTTCTCTTCACAGAAAAATACGCAACCCCACCCCCGCCGAATTCTATTGTTCAAACTCCTCTTTTTGCAATATTTTCCCACAATTTCTTCTTCAGAACATAATCATTTTACTCTTACAAACTGACAGAATGAGATAATGAAAACGATATTTCGCCAAAACATTAAAGATCTTATATTTCAACTTTCTATGCGTTGTTATTTCATCCCCCACTTGCCGTCAAATCTCAACCATAACATTAAACAATGCATCATCCTAGCTATGATACCTCAAAACTATAACTTTTATGCTATATCTATCTATCTAATTATCTTTTAAAAACTACATATATACTGTGAGACAACAAATTTTTTATTTCTCATAAAAATGCTATAACTCTTTCGTTGTTCATCTCTATACGAATCCGCTAAATATCTCTGAAACACTAGATTTTCTTCACACTTTGCTGTTTTATATATTTTTTATATGCCAGACACCGGCGACGATTTGGCAGATACATTAGATTGTGAGGTAGACCGTTTTATGTATTAGTTCAGAATATTTCCACTCTTTGTTCGGATTCCACTAAGTTTGAATTTGCCTTTCGTCATTTCAAGGTCGATAAATAAAATACAAATTGTAAACGGTTCGACTGGCGTAATTGTAAGGGCATCCAGTGAGATGCATCGCGGAAACTATATAGCTTTGCGCATTTTACTTTCAAATACTGCTCCATTATACTAAAAAAAAATTGAACGTTGACACTTATTGAGGGTGTTGCAAAACAACAGTTAGTGTCAGTTGTTACCACCACCAACACAACCCCTAATATAAATACAAATCTCACTTCTTGGAGGAAGAGGTAAACAGTTATATTAGGATCCTTACTTCTCGACAAAATATTTAACCAAAGCTCAAATACGAGGTTGACATCGGCAGAATTCGGACTTACGACATAAAGTTATACATAACCCTTAGTGCCAGATATTTTATCCCTTGCTTAATCCATTCTGTTAAACACTAGCCTAATGGCTGTCGGGTCAGTTGGAAAGTTATACAGTATTTCATTTGAAATTCAGAGATCTTTAGTCAAATCGTGCGACAGTTGTATTCATCTGCCTTTGCGTTTAGCATTCAAGAACATATTCTTTTATTCTTTTGAAGTGTTTTCAGTCGAACAAATCAACCCCAGGACTTATTTCTTAAGCTTAGTACTATTTCAAAAGTCGTTTCTATCGAACCGCTAAGTTACAGGGACGGTAATACACCAACATGCATCTATGTGTGTGTCAGTGTGTGAAAATATATATAAATATATGTATGTATGCATGTATGTACATCAGTAGCTTTATACAGTAAAGATGTCCACAAGAAAATGTCACATCTTCGCAGTAGTAATTGACAAAGCATCATTCACAAAGTTTTTTTTTCTTCCTGGATTGCTTCTCAGTTTCACAGACACAGTACACAATTCTCTTATCTCATATACATACTTACACACATATACACACATATATACATACACACACAGACATATATATACATACATACACATATATATATATACATGTAGATATTTATCTATATGTATGTCTATATATATATATGTATATATATATATATGTATATATA
>NC_068997.1:51677540-51679904 GCF_001194135.2 Octopus bimaculoides | reverse complement strand
ATATATATATATGCGTGTATATATCTATATATATATATATCATTGTCGTGTCAGTGTGTCATACGAGCTTAACCATCATTAAATAAGCAACAAATAAAATTAAAGGAATACACTTGTCTTCGCCTTCCCCAACGGATGTTTATAGAAACAATATATCTATCTGACTGCTGGAACATAATCTGCAGAAATCAGAATAAGAGAATTCCTCAAGGAAACCAAAAACCTGCTCACGGTCCAAAGTCTGTCTCCTCGCGAACATGTTGTCAGAATAAACAATTACATACAACTTCCTATATTGGGGCAACGCCTGCATTATGCGAAACGCTGCAGACTTTTATTTTCAATTGCACATTGGGACATATATGAGAAATAACATTGTATAAGCTAACAAGACTGCATGTGATTGGTTTACATGTACACGCATATACATACATATATACATACATACATATATATACATATTAATATATATATATATATATATAAATGCATGCATTGACATATACGTGTGTATATATCTGCATTATATACACACACATACACTCACATACGAGTCAGCCATTGTGTATATGTATGTGTATATATATATCTGTGTGTATGTGTGTGATGTGTGTGTGTGTGTGCATGTGTAGTAGTAGTAGTAGTGGTAGTAGTAGTAGTAGTAGTAGTAGTAGTAGTAGTAGTAGTAGTAGTAGTAGTAGTAGTAGTAGATAGCAATAACATGTGGTCGAACTCACAGTGACCCGGAACAACAGCTACAATTTTCCCCACCATCTACAATTTTCCCCACCATCTACAGAAAACTTAATGACAGGCCTCGGCCGAAGGATGCCTTGTCAAGGGTTAGTACGCGATCTCATACCCTATCGATGTTGGATATTATACCTTTTTAGAATCAGGATGATCTCGGAATTGAAACTCTGCTCTTCATTTGGTTCTTGAACATCCAGTATTGGGATCAAGTCTGGATGAGGATTTGTGATATGTTAACAGTTGAAAAGATCTCAAAAAATTTCTGAATTCACAAGTTTTTCATCTAAACTTAATTTAAAGTAATACCAAAATTTTGTGAATTTAAAAAATATTTTCAATTTAGTTCATTTAAAACTAGATCCAATTTAGGAGGAGAGGTTTCATGTTCATGAGGTTTCGAAGTTCCGCGGAGTTTGTGAATTAACCCTCCCCGAAGGTAATATTGAAAGAAACTCAAGCATTCTGCCCAAATCGGACATCCGGCCAAATAGGACATCCGGCCAGATCGGACTTTCGGCCAGATCAGACTTTCGGCAGAATCAATTCAGAGATTTAGATGCTGGAAGATTTGCAGCTCCCCTACTGGATCTGAAAAATGGAAGCATTCAGCAACACAGTAACGGAGACATCACATTTCCAAATAGTTGCTGCCAAAACTGTTGAAGAGTTGATTCCCAAAGTTTTTCAAAGTTTGAGTGTTGGATACAATTTGGAGTCAGAGATCTTGTTTGCCAGGGGGGGATAATTGGTAACAAATGTATATTTCAGTAAAGGGGAGGTAAATCTACATATTGCAAGTAACCTGTCATTCGCATTTCTCCTTACCAAATTTCTTCAATTACCAGAAAGAATTATAATCTTGAGGTTAGCAGCCTGCATTCTTAACCATCACGCCATATTCCCGTGGGCAATTATGGAGTGAATTTTAGGGCTTATAAATTTAGTATTTTCCTATCATTCCTTAATACCGGTTCCCATATATTATTCCTATCTGCACTCGGTCTGCTTAGGAGGCTGTTGTTTCTTAAAATATATGCAGCTTTTTTTTTAGTTTTCTTATCTTGCAGTGATGTTCTCTGTCTATCATTTTAACTTCATCCCACAGGGGGAGGTGGTCTCCATTTTCCATACATGATCAGTTATACCCGATTTATCAATATCTCCTCGTGTCACAGCTTTGCGATGTTCCTCTACACTTATTTTCAGGGGGGAGGCATGTTTCGCTTTTGTATAACCTACCACGGTTCCATGGAATGGTGTTCACGCAGTTTTTGGTCATATTCTCTTCTATTGGTGGTTTTACTCGAAGGAGATATTTGCGAAGTGTTGTATTACTCTTGAATACTATCCTGATGTCATATGGGCCGCATATCTTTTGTATCTTTTCGGAGAGGCATTTCACATTTCACATAGGATAGACAGACTGTGGGCAGTTTATTGGTTTCATCCCCTATTTTCTTCATAATTGGAGTGGATAGTATGCTTTTTGGGTAGTTGTTCCTTAATAGATTTTTACTGAGTTTGATCATTTCTTCGTGGTGGATATCACGATCGCTACTTATATTCTTTGTCATTTCCCAAGTGCATTTTCTATCATAAATTTGAAAGAAG
>NC_068997.1:51674869-51676103 GCF_001194135.2 Octopus bimaculoides | reverse complement strand
TATATATATATATATTACAGCTTCCATAGACTACCACTGTATGCAGATATCGATTTGTTGCAGTTTACTGGAAACATTTTCTCAAAGCTGGAAACCAGAGTGCAAAGCGTTTTCAAATTTAGCAAATATGAACACAATGGTATTACTAAACAGTTTCAACTCTCTGCAAGTACAGATTCATCAAAATCCTGTAGGTTAAACCTTTATCTAAGGCGATTATTCAGCGAAATTATTTTTATTCTATTGTTGTTTCCGTTAGTGGATTTCGCACCACGAACAGGGGCGATGTGACACAGAATATAAGGATTTAACAAGGAATGCATGATTGTGTGGTGAAGAGGCTTACTTTGTAATCAGATAGCTTGGAGTTCGCATCCGCTGTACGGCACTTTCAGCAAATGGCTTCTACTCTAGCCACGAAGCTGACAAATATTTGCCCTCTGAGCAGATGTGATCGATGTGTGGAAGTCCATCGCATATGTATGTATATATATTGCTGTATATATATATATATATATATATATATATATATATATATATATATATATATATATATATTCATGCATATATACATATATATGATAGATAATTTTGTCGCACATCTAGATGCATATATTAATAGTGAAAGTTACTCTGGGAGACGGACTGGCAGGCAGATAGATAGATAGATAGATAGATAGATAGATAGATAGATAGATAGATAGATAGATAGATAGATAGATAGATAGACGACAGACAGACGGGCAGACAGGCATCTAGGAATTCAGATAGAATATAGATGTAAATATATGTAAGTTTATGTACATACTTAACTTTGCAAGTCCTAGAAACATCAACATGACTGGATGCTTAATTGAATACGGATCCACACAGAAGACTGAATAGGAGAGAAATGAATGAAATGGGAATTAAAATTATTCAATAATAATGCATGCAGCATTTTGTCCAAATTGATGAAATTATTAATAAATTGGTGGTTAATTAATATTTCATATATCATATATGATATATATATATATATTGTTCTACCCTATATCTTGTTCTAGTCATTGGAAAGCGGCCGTGCTGGAGTATCGCGTCGCAGGGTGAAATCGAAAAGTTATCCGCACGACTTATATCTAAGTCCGATATTCATTCTATCGAATCCATTTGCCGAACCACTAGGTTACAGGGATGTAAACAACTCTGCTCTCTTTCTCTCTCTCTCTCTCTCTCTCTCTCTCTCTCTCTCTCT
>NC_068997.1:51672035-51674859 GCF_001194135.2 Octopus bimaculoides | reverse complement strand
AAAATGAAATTCAAAATGAGAGTTGGGAACGCAAATCTAGCCTACACTAGTCCCGGATTATCAAATGTCTTGTAGGTGAATTTTATAGATGGAAACTGTACTGAAACGCGTCATATATATATACATAAATGTATGTGAGTGTATATAAATATAATGTATCTGCGCGCGTTTGTGTTTTTCTAACTTCTTGCAAAATGGTATTATTTTATTTATGCTGTCCGTAACTTAGTGGTTTGTTGGTTAGAGAATTGATAAAATATGTACCAGACATAAATCGAGATTAAAGAGTTCCATTAGTTCGGCTAAATTCTTGAAAGTGCTGCTCCAGCATGGTGGCAGTCCAATGACTGAAAACAGTAGAATAACAAAAGACTATATCAAAATTTAACAAAATAACAAAAAAATCATAAATAAATGAAATTATATTTCGTATTTCTAATTTTCATTGATTCATCATATTTTGAAAGTGTGGTAAAACGCAGCATCCATTTTCTTCATCTTAATGCGTTTATGAACTTGTTGGAAGTATTTTGTAACAATTACGAATTCCGAAGAATTGCGGTACCCCACAGGGAGGAGTGCCGTCTGGGGAACATATATCTGGCAGGCATAGCTGATTGAAGACTTTATATTTCACTAACGTCAGTAAATATGAGAGTAAAACTATGAATTAAACAAATTGTTATATTCTACTCCTCTATCAAATAATTTAGAACATTTATTACGCGTCAAAAGAAACCTATATTAGTAATTTTTTTTTTTTTAAATTAAACATTTTTAATATAAATTTTGTTAGCCATCATTTTATTTTTTATTTTTTTTTTTTACTCAAATCTATTTATCTCATATTTAGAATTTTCAGAAATAAACGATCGCTGTCAGCTTCCCTCGTCAGCAAGAAATACTTCATTAGCGCTATTTAGATAAAGTCTTAATTAATTCAGTATCTTTTCGAACCGAAATAAAATTCGGTCTGGTGATACCGAAATATAACATGGCTACGAGGTTAGCACTTACAGATAACATATAGGTTACGTAAGTAACTTCACTGTTATAATTCAATCCATTTCTTTAATGTATCTATCATTAAACGTCATTAGAATGTCATTGATGTAGCGTCGTGGTTCACAGATGAGAATAAATTCACTTCGTTATCAATGCTTAATGCTTTTATTTAATTATCTTTTTTTTTTTTATCAGCGTGATGAGATTAAATGGCTAATGCAATTTCCGTATGATTTAACTAAACTTGCTGGGATCTTACATAACTATATTTCATTTTACTTTTTAGAAGCTTTTATTTCAATTTGTTTTCCACGTAGCAACCACCACGTGATGGCGCCTAACTTTGGTAACGTAAACTAGTGTAGATATATGTTCCTTTCTCAAAGAAGAACAATGATTGATGCATTTAAAAGCGATGTTTTAATGGGAACCGCTATATTTATAACATACAGAATTCATAAACGTATATGTGAATTTGCATGTTTCTCTTTTTAATTAGGGTTTAAGAATATAGTTCGGCCAGGTAACTACGCGATGACAAAGGTATGTTTTGGCAAAGGTATATTTGCCATAAACGAGCGTCTCGTTCTATTCGTCATCTTGTGCACAACTATTCCCCATGTAAATCTTTAGAACTTCTCGCAGATTTGTTTTGTTACAGCTATCTATAACACTGTGAGATATGAAGCTAAGTTTTTTTTCCTCAAAGAATCCAAACAGGTTGTGCCTCCAATCTCCAGTAACAATAGATATAACGTCAAAGGTGTGGGCACTCGTGTGTCATTCTCTTACCACTAAAACCGCAATTACGTCTCACACTTCTGGTTAATCAGAGATTGAACACGTGAAGCTAACCCACGCACGTTTCTCTTATTTTTTCAGACTCCCTTCTTTTTTTATTTTCTTATCCCTCCTACTTGTCTTACCCTGAACTTTCCTCTTGTATCTCACAAAGATCAATGTCCGAAACGTTATACACTTACTCTAGATAATACAGATCTATAGTTAAGAGATGAGGAATTATGCACATTATTTACATTATTTACATTTGACGGATATTTGTCCTCATCTTGTTTGTGTATGTATAACCAAACAAAAATAATCTGAGCAAGACAGTGGTATATTTTTGAAGAACCCTTCAAGGTGGTACACAGAATATTTAATTTTGTTTTCTTACACTTTATAAAAATCTTAACATCAAAGCCGATGGTAGTCATGTACAGCACTATTTCACCCTTTTCTAGAATCGTCAGTATAGTATAACTCAAAGGAAATAAACTTTGCGAAATTAAACATTTTACGAAGCCAGACAATTCCTAAGGAGAGAAAATAGTTTAAGATTTAGAGGCGTTCAAGCTACGTGAGGTACGTGACTGATATTTCTAGTAATTCAGGTGACCGCATAGAGGCAAGCGTTTTGGCTGACAATATGTAATGCAGTTGAGTTTTGGAAAAGATATGATCGCGTCAGAAAGATTATTCGAAGTAGAAATAAATAAATACTTATCCGTTCTTTCGTATCTCCGGGGAATGAAAGAAACTTAAGCCATGTTTGAGCCAACAACGATTTGGTCTCAGTGAGCAGTTGGATGTGTGTGTATTGATGGCGGTGTAGAGTGTCACTTTAACGAAATTAATAACTGAATTGCCCGCACCAGGATGTATATATATATGTGTGTGTGTGTGTGTGTGTGTGTGTGTGTGTGTGTGTCTGAATGTGTATGTGCATGTATATATACTCTTCACACGCATTTATATTCATACATACATAATATATATACATATACATCTAATTACATATATATATGTGTATATATAT
>NC_068997.1:51664719-51669719 GCF_001194135.2 Octopus bimaculoides | reverse complement strand
TAAGACCGAGAGAACAACACTGACATGCTAGTAGAACAGCTAATCCGGTTCCAGCAATTTGTTCATGTCATAAGCACTTGGTGTTGCAAATATTTTAGATAACGCATTATGTCTTTTACGCCATCCACCCGGGGAATTAGTCAAATGTGAAACTCAAATCTCGTAGACATACAATTCTCTTTTATTCCAGTTTCCCTTTACTGAAACACAAATCAATGTGGGGCAGGGAACATGTAGATACATCTTTATATTTGGTCCTACCAAATGCACGTTGGATAATGTAACCTTGAGTTCTCTTAACATTGAGAAAAGACGGGATGGTCACGGATTTACTTCGATCATAGCCCTAATCAAGCAGAGCTACGACCTGAAACTCATCAGTAGCGTAAATGGAAGCGATTTCTCTTTTATGTATGATATCGAGTAACAGACAAATCAAACTTATGAAATAGGTTATTGAACCTCAACAAATGTCTCATGCATTTATTCAAAATCTAAACATAAAATTCAATATTGAATATACTCTGTTGTGTTGCCTAAAGGTAAAAAAAAAATAAAATCAACGACAAATATATCAAAATAAAATAGATTCAGCAACAGCAATAAATATCACCACGTTAACAACAACACGCACATGGAAACTGTACAGCAGTCGTAACAATTAGCAAATCTCTATGTAGATATCAGTTCAAAATATATCAGTCGTGTATATAACATCATTCTGGCACTTCGTGGAAAAACAAAGACATGATTATAAACTTGAGTTTGGTAAGAGACAGCCGTCGTCTTATTGTAAAGCTAAATCACATAATATCCTGAGGGATATAGAAGAATGAGAAAGTTTATGGAAGTAAAGTCTTTAACTTTTACTGATATATATCTTGTAATTATTTGTGATGCTGACACAACCACATTAATATCAATGACGTCGGTCAATTGATGTAACTATAGCGGGATCATGGCATGTGAAATAAATGAAACACTCATACATTTACATATATACATGCATGCATACATAATACATACATACATACATACATACATACATACATACATACGAACATATATACATACGTATCATCATCATCATCGTTTAACGTCCGCTTTCCATGCTAGCATGGGTTGGACGATTTGACTGAGGACTGGTGAACCGGATGGCTACACCAGGCTCCAATCTGATTTGGCAGAGTTTCTACAGTTGGATGCCCTTCCTAACGCCAACCACTCCGAGAGTGCAGTGGATGCTTTTACGTGCCACCGGCACGAAGGTCAGTCAGACGGTACTGGCAACGGCCACGCTCAAAATGGTGTATTTTACGTGACACCTGCACAAGAGCCAGTCCAGGGGCACTGGCAACGATCTCGCTCGAATGTCTTTTCACGTGTCACCGGCATATATATATAATGTATGTACAAATATATTCATATGTACACAGATATACACGTATACATGCACATTCATAAATATATTTATGTACACACACATACATGTACACGACAGCGTTCCGTACAGTTTCCACTTATTAAAATCATTCAATAGCGTTAGACAAAGTGCCGCACGATAAGACTAAACTAGAAACAACATGGTTCCGAAGCAGTCTTCTTATCCACACAGCCATTCATTGATAATACAAACAACTAAACAGTACGTTGAAGCTACTGGTTGCAATGATAGAGTTAAATGTAATTAACGATTGTTTAATTAAATCCCTAATGAACAATTCAATTACAGATTCAGGGAAGGATGTTTACACTGGCGAACTTGCGAGAGATTTCCATTAATTCATGATAGAATTAGGACGAACATTTCAATGTTATCGAGCGTAGATATAGATGAGTGGTTAAGAAGAACGCTTTCGAACTACGTGGCCGTTGGTTTACTCCTAAATCGTGACATTCTGGGGTGATCGTCTTTTACTGTCTACTGTTACCACAAGCTAATACGAGAACAATGGTGGACGCAATCAGCGTGAAGCCTGTTACTAGAGTCGTAGGAGCTAGCGTGTAGTAGACTGAATCCAGCACCCAGATTAACACAGCCATCCACCTTCCGAATTAACACATCTATCTATAGTCCAGCTTAAAACAGCCGCCTGCCGCCCAGATTGACACAGCCATCCACTGCCCAGGTTAGCGTAACCATCCACTGACCTGGTTAGCACAACAGTCTGGTTCTTAGGCGTCTTTAGCAGAGTCTAAGAAGAATTTTAGGCCCAGGTTGAGGGTTTTAATATCTCGTCTTTCTTTCTTTCCTCTAAAAGGTTAAAAAAATGTTTTCCACACACTCGAATAAAGCTTTTAAGAACAAACACAACACACGAAACACTAGTTTAATCTTGATGAAGCAACATCAGGATAAAAGGAGTTCCATTCCTAACCATTCTGCCTTTCTTTTGAACACAGTTCATCTGCGGATACATTATCCAGCTCGCTCTATTTTAAAATACGTTAGAATATATTTTAAAGTTATTTAGTCGTTATCTATACTAGGTTGTTCAACCAAATTGTAGTACTGTGGTCGTATAAACGTAAAGGAATGGTGATATACATGCTTAGGAAATGATGCCAGTGGAAAAAATATTTGGGTCTTAAAGGCCATGAACGCGGCACAGAACCGATGACATAAAACATGTCATCCAGCCTTCATCTTGCAAGAGAATCGACTGCATCTTACAATGATATTTAAAACAGAATAAAACAGATTAACACGTGTAGAGACATGTTGTGTCATTTGTTTCGTATCGTATCTGAGAAAACGGAAGTTGGTTAAGGTTTTATAACAAACAACCAAACAAAGACACTAAAATACACATGATAAGCTAAAAAAAAGCACGTGACAATACGCCAACGTCCATCCAAAAATACTCTCAACTAATTCAGACCAAATGGTAGTGCCAGACGCATATACAAGATAATATATCAAAATGGCCTTTGAAAATAAGAATTCATGGAAGTTATCAAAGAGACGAATAATGGTAGAGTTTTAGCTTCTGGCTAATTTTGTGGTTTTTCTTTTAGTAATCCGTTTTTTTAAATGTTGAATTTCTTCCTAGTAGATTGAAAATATACAAAAAAGCAAAATAGAGAGTTCTAGCTCACTATAAACTAGAGAAAGTTTAGGAAGGAAACCAAGAACATGTTTTATGACAGACTCCAACAAATAGCAGATGTGTCCTACGAAACATTATACCTTATCAAATGCTATTTTATATTTTCTCCCTTTCCATGAAATAAAACTTGCCATCCGCTCTTCCATCTTGACATAGGTCTAAACAGGAAGATGGTGCAGTTATTTTTTAACAAAGTATAACATCAGGTTGAATGCTATAAAACGTAAACTTTCTTACTACTAAATTTTGACTTCAAATCTCATTAAAATTTAATTATTATTAATTATTAATTATTATTATTATTATTATTATTATTATTATTATTATTATTATTATTATTACGAAAGGGGGCGAGCTGGCAGAATCGTTAGCGCGCCGGGCGAAATGCTTGGCGGTATTTCGTCTGTCTCTACCTTTTGCGCGCAAATTCTCCCGGGTTTAATACAGCAATCATAAAGCAATTATTTATTTTAATTATATATAGAGAGGTATTCAATAAGCTTAAATCAATTTTGAGTTACATATTTCTGGACATGTCTAACTCAATAGCGCCACCTGGTAAAATTCCCTCAGACATGGTTAGATCATGTGGTGTGTCACCATTGTCTACTAAACCAAGGAGTTGATAATGGCCGAACCTGTCCAGGCCGCCATTGATATTGCTTCACGGTTAGGGTATTCCACTCACGATCATAGGGTCGTGGTTTCGATTCCTGGGTAGTGCGTTTTGTCCCTGAGTAACACACTTTATTCCACGTTGCTCCAGTCCACTCAGCGAGCAAAAATGAATACTGGCTGCAATTCCAAGTGCAGCCGGCTCACATTCTCTGTCCAGCGAAATCTCCCTGAAAACTACGTTAAGGTTACGATTGTCTGTGGAATGCTCAGCCACTTGTACGTTATTTTCCGTTCATCGGATCAACTCGATCCCTGGTCGTCGTAACCGACGAAGTGCAAGTTTTATTCCTATTAAACATATTTATAACGATAACTTATATCGATTCTTGTTTTTAAAAGTGCACTGAAATACCGTATTATTCTTAAACATATTAGTAGTATTAACAGCAGAGGTTATGTATTGTAAAATTTGATTTCATTAATAGAGTCTACTGTTAACGGCTTATTCAACCAGTCAGTGATAAATTTGAAATTCGATCTCTAGCTATGAAATATAAAGTTATTGATTTTGGAAATGTTGATTGGACGATTGAAATAATCACATGGGTATTTCAGGAGAAGCAATACTAAAGTTTGTATCAGTGGAGTTTAATCTATAAATATGAACCACTTCTACATACTATATCACCTAGAATTAATATTTTAGAGTGCAATTCGGCGTAGAGTATTAGATATATACTTCATACAAAATATTGGTTTCAAATTATGCCACAAGGCCAGCAATTACAGGGGGGGGGTCAAGTCGATAACATCCACATCAGAACGCAAGGACAGACGAAGTACGCTAAACATTTCGCCCGGCGTGCTAAAGTTTCTTATTTCTTTACTTCCCATAAGGGGCTACACACACAGGGGACAAACAAGGACAGACAAACGGTTTAAGTTGATTATATCGACTCCAGTGCGTAACTGGTACATATTTAATCGACCCCGAAAGGATGACAGGCAAAGTCGACCTCGGCGGAATTTGAACTCAGAACGTAGCGGCAGACGAAATACCGCTAAGCATTTCACCCGGAGTGCTAAGTTTCTTATTTCTTTATTGCCCACAAGGGGCTAAACATAGAGGGGACAAACAAGGACAGACAAAGGGATTAAGTCGATTACATCTCCCCAATGCGTAACTGGTACTTAATTTATTGACACCAAAAGGATGAAATGCAAAGTCGACCCCGGAGGTTTTTGAACTCAGAACACGAAGACAGACGAGAT
>NC_068997.1:51658864-51662829 GCF_001194135.2 Octopus bimaculoides | reverse complement strand
ATATATATAATATCATATATATATAGAGAGATCGACAGACAGATAGATAAATAGATATACATGCACAAACACAAACACACACATATGTACACTTGGGAGGTTACCAATCAGGTTTCAAAATGTTTCTGACGCTGTATATTGAGTCTTGTCACACAGAACTCTTTCTTAATGATATAATGTCAGGTTCCTTTCTTTAATATTATCGAGTCTCACTGCTTCTGTGACATTCTCCTATGTGTTTTCATGGGAGGAAATAAACATTAATGTCAATGTGAATAAGCAGCGATAATTCCAGGCTCAAATTACTTGGACTGTAAGATATTGTCTGTTGCCTTGTGATGTGACATCTATCCGATGAAAGTATCTATAAGACGGACTGGCTGAATATTGAGGTCGAAAGAAGCCTATCCAGTTGTTAAGGTACGGCTGTGCTACACACTAATACTCTCATTGCTTGTGCGTAGAAAGCGTAAATTGAATGAATAATAAAACGTGGGGGAAACTATTCTTCGTTTCTGTCAAATAATAGAAAGTTAAAAATAATTTAGAACGGTAACGTTTTCGCTGAGAAAACCAGCTACAATGATAGAATTTTAAAAGCATGTTCGTAATTGCTCGCTGAAGAAAATTGTATACGCAGATTCAACGGTTAGATTTTGAATAAATGTCTCTGGTACATCCTCCGATTGTTTTTGTAAACCAGACTCAGAAAAAAGCCTTATTGGAACAGGCGAAGCAACTGCCTACCGAAACTCAGATTAGGAAGACGAATAGGGGCTGGCTGTGGCACATTCTAGAGAAACATGTTTGGAACATTGGAACGTAAACTTTAGGGACATTTTAGGGGAGACGGACGGATGTAAGGCCGAAACACTACGTGCTCTGATCAATAAGTATCCGGACTATTGCTATAATAAAAAAGCTAAAGCATGGAGAGTGAAAAGAATCGTTAGCACGCCGGGCGAAATACTTAGTGGTATTTTGTCTGTCTTTATGTTCTGAGTTCAAATTCTGTCGTGGTCAACTTTGCCTTTTAACCTCTCGGGGTCGATAAATTAAGTATCAGTTACGCACTGGGATCGATCTAATCGACTGGTACCCTGCCCCCAAAATTTCGGGCCTTGTGTCTAGAGTAGAAAAGCATTCTTAGAACGCCTTCTGCTTATAATAGAAATTATTATTAATACGTAAGCATATATGATTATATATATATGATTATATATATGCATTGGGCTAGGTTTTCTAATGAGACTAAATTTGTGTGTGTGTGTATGTGTGTGTGTGTGTGTGTACGCGTGCGTGTATGTGTGCGTGTGTGTGTGTGAGTGAGTGAGTGTTGTGACTACCAGATGGTTGTCACAGAGAAGATATATAATGGGCTGTGGAAAATGAGCGAGGAGATTTTGTACTTCAACGAAGCGTTCTGTTTGTAGTGAATACTGTTAAATGTATACATATGAATAGTCACATAACCAAGATGATAATCTACCTGTTTAAAATTTATTGAAATTGCAATTTAATTAATGTCTTTATAATTATTGACGCCTTATAGTAATTAAGATTAGTCTTCGTAAAATAAATTTGTGTACGAGTAAAACATATAAGCTTTCTGAGAAAATTGTTTTATTCCGTATAAACCATGTAATAGATTATATAAAATAGGAGCAATAACTTATTATTTAAATTAGGAAATTACAATATAATTTATAAGAAAATCAGTCTTGGATATATTATGTTTTAAACAGGAAATAGAACAATTTGAATAGCAGGAAACTTCAAATATGCTATGAGTTGTCATAAAATGTTTGTTTGAGTTAACGTTCAATAATAAGACATATATAAAACATTTAATAGTAAACGGATTGAATAAAAATAATGGCTATAAACATATTTAAGATTGCCTTTTAATGTACATTCTGAATTTAAAATGATTTAAAACAAGATTCACTTTAAAAGATATGTTTCTGATGTGATACGAATTTAGTAGAACTTATTGCATTTTCTGAAGGGTATCTATAAACACGGGAACTTTTGAACCGTAATTATAAGTTGAAATGATCAAAATGTAATTAAAATTTGCAATGAAACTGTGACTGGAGTGAAAGAAGAAAAAATGAAAAATTAAGAACACCATGAACAAAATTTCAAAATACATAGGTCTTAGTTCCCTCCTGTAAAGAAGGAATGGAGTTCCAGATTCATAGGAAAAAAATCTGAGGATACAAATTGGACAGAGAACAAACGGGTAGGCAACACAACACTTTTCTGGTCTGGTTTACATACTTTTGAATAAATATCAGTAGATGCTGTTAGATTTTTCCACGGAGTAACGTGACTTCTGCATGGAGGCAATGCGAAGGAACCTGTGTATATATTCTGCAGGTTTTTCTAGGGAGTTTTGCGTGGTTGCTGTGTGTATATGAGTGTCTGATGTATATGCTACTGTGAAGGTACATTAGGTGAAATATTCGGGTGTATGTATGCTACTGTCGCATGAGTGTATATACTTGAATGAACTATTAAAGAGGGTGTGGACCATGTTGAGATGTGCAAAGTTAGTGCGTCGAACGAAATTGCTTAGCAGTATTACTTCCGACACTTTACGTTCAGATCCCAAATCTCGCCAAGATCGAATTTACCTTTTTCGTTTCGGGGTCGACAAAATGAAGTACGTCAACGTAATCGAATTCTCTTCTCTAAAATTGCAGGCCTTGTGCCAGAATCTGAAACCACTATAATAATAATAATAATAATAATAATAATAATAATAATAATAATATCAAAATTAAAAGAAGAGTGCTATTGTTATCTAGTGAACGATATTTCGACATCTCGTGTGTCAATAATAATAATACTGCATGGGATTTCCAGTTGCCTTAAGAAGTTTTGAAGTTTCAATGGGATTGAGCCCAGCGCTCCGATTACCACTGGTATCACTTTATCATTACCCTCTCGCATTCCATACAGTCTTGCCATTTCCACTTTTAATTTGGAGTACATTGTGATCTTTTTATTATTATTATTATTATTATTATTATTATTATTATTATTATTATTATTATTATGCAATGTGCTAAACACCAACGCATTTTAATCAATGTCAACAGCTGTGAATATCTTTAGGGTTTTATGATATTCAAAATATTTTATTTCACATCAAAAATCACACTAAACAGAAGTTTGCTTTCCTTGTGACATATTGTTTTACTAATCTAAATAATAAAATATTTTCTCCTGGTGTATAAATTCGTTTGCCCACTTAGTATAGAATAAGAAAGTGTATCTTTGTTTACTTAGTAATATATTACACATCATAATTTTGCTAATAATGAAATTTATAAAGACTAGACTTAATTATAATAACATAAACATGCTTTTATTCATACGTTATTAAAATATAAATTTACATTACAAGTCGAAAACTAAATTACCATATTAACAATATTCTGCTTCCTTTTAAATATATTTAACCTTTTTTGTAACAATCCACCGTTTCTTAAATATTTTTCAAATTACAAATCATTGTTGTTTTATGGTGTACTCTCGTGTCGTAGACGACAGATGGAGGCCATGCAGCTATTTGCCGAACAACCTTCACACATGATTTGTATATAGTAATCAAAATTTTGTGCTGTACATTGGCTCATTGTCACCATAGAATCGACATTTGCTTGTAGAGGTGCGCGGTGTGCCATATATCAGATGGGAAAATGATAGCAAAGCAGCATGAGACGAAGTATGTTGTTCGAAAACAGGATGTATTGCCTTACTCGTGTGTTACACTCACGTCTTTCAATCGTGAGGGCAAAACCCCGATCCACTACGCCACGCGCCTTTATTCACACAAACCTATACACTCACACACACACATATATATATACATATTATATATAAATATATAATACACACACACACACACACACATATATATATATATATATATATATATATATATATATATATAT
>NC_068997.1:51655822-51657522 GCF_001194135.2 Octopus bimaculoides | reverse complement strand
TATGTATGTATGTATGTATGTATGAGTGCTGGCGTCGTTGAATGTAGATTATTGCAAATTTATATGTATTTACATAATCGGCCGTGTTTATTTTCTTAAATTTTGATTTCGCATCTCATATTACGACTCTTATTTCAAGTTGGATTAGGTTCTGCATAGTTCTTTTCTAAATGTACGACATTAATGATTCTGCGTCGTGTGACTTACTTTTCAGCTTCAGTTCAGCGTAATGGCATTTCTATCAGCAGTATTAGAGCCTAATTTCTATTGGTCATAGAATGTCGCGTGGTAATCATGCTATAATCGTAATGACAATAGACTAACTCGTCTCGTTGCTTGCGTAGACCATCTCCTGTTACGTATATGCATATTTTCATGTATATATACATATATACATACATGCAAGTATTTAAGCAAACACACATGTTTATATGTATATATGTAAGATATAATATACATCAATATACATAGCTAAATATGTACTTATATATATGTGTGTGTGTGTGTGTGTGTGTGTGTGTGTGTATGTGTGTGTGTGTGTGTGTGTGGTGTGTGCCTGTGTATTTATGTATGTACATATGTATATGGGTGTGAACGTTAATGGGTGTGTATACTTATATGTTTCGGCACGTACATGTAATATAGGTCCCTAAATGAGAAATTTTCGATCGGTTTGAAAATGAGCGTGTGAAAGTTTATCATAAAACGCATGCAGGCATATATACATATATACACATTCACATGCAAACTTATAGATAGATAGATAGATAGATAGATAGATAGATAGATAGATAGATAGATAGATACGTACCTACATACGTATACATGCATACATACATACGTATATACATACATATATGCATACATACATACATACATACATACATACATACATACATACATACATACATACATACATACATACATACATACAAAAATACCCTGTTGATGTTGAAATTCCAATGAAGGAGACTTGGATCTAGGTTAAAAATCAACTCTTTCTGTATTAGCAAGAAATCTTGAAATAAAACTGACCAATGGCGTACATACATATACAAATATATACATATATATCATATGTACACACACACACACACACACACACACACACACACACACACACACACACAGAGGAACATATATATGCAAGTATGCAAGATTGATTATAAATTTTGAACGAATGTTTAACTTTCTTTCACTCATGCCAACATTGTACATTTGTTGTCCTATGCTATTCGCCACAGTTTATTACACAAATAATGGATTTTATTTAGCATAAATCATATAGGGGTAAGCTATATTATGATATGCATGTATACTTCGTCTCTTAAGCACTGTTCCAAAGTGTTCATTGTAGATTACGCATTATTGTGCAGCAGACATTCTTCGCGAAGTCAGAAATGGCCTTGTCATAATGTTTGCCAAACAATTTCTTGTAGTTAGGTCTAGGTAAAAAATATTTCTTATATGGTATCCAACAGTTGCAGCAATGGTTGAGCATACATCTTCGCCGCAGGGTGGGTTAAATTGTATGATATTTTGTTTTTCTATTTTTGTTTTGTTGCTGCACGTAAATATATATTTAAAAAAACGTATGTGTGTTTATGTATACAAACAAAAAAACAAAATATATATATAAATAATATATACGTGTACACATCTGTACATATATAGGTATGTATATATATATATATATATAT
>NC_068997.1:51652442-51655481 GCF_001194135.2 Octopus bimaculoides | reverse complement strand
ATATATAAATAATATATACGTGTACACATCTGTACATATATAGGTATGTATGTATATGTATGTGTATGTGTACGTGAGAGCGTATTGAAGTATGTATCTCTTTATACATACTCAGCCGACACATACTGTACGATTGAAACGTCGTTCATACAATATTTCAGTAAATACATTTACACAGGAATATTGTTTATTCGTTATCTGCTTTTAGGACCACGCTAGATTTCACTGGATAAACGTGCTCCTTAATTAAGATTCTGGTATATTTACTGTGGTCGTCATATTCTGCAAATTACTGCGGATCTCCAGAAGTTGCTGCTACGTTCGACCATTATTATAAGTCTTCTTTCGACTCTAGTTATAATATTCTATTGCGTGATATCGATGGTACGTTCAGTGAACATTTGAATATGAAATACTAAGAGACATATTGCATGTGGCCAGCATGGAAAAATCCATATAGGTAATAATTATTATAGATATATGATAATATAAATTAATTAATTATAATTAAGGGTACCGAGGAGACACCACCATGCTAGAAATAGCAGTCAAAACTGACTCTAAAACCACATGTATATATATTGAATATATATATATATTTGTATGTATGTATTTAATATGTATATATTTATATTTATGTGCAAATCCATATATCTGTATGTGAGCGCATGTTCACATAACTTCAGATATTTTTTTAGTCGTAGCAGCGAAGATTCATTGTCTTTTTGTGAACCTATCTCATTTTGTCTCTTAGACTTCTATTTCTCCCTTCTTTTCTCTTTATTCCTCTACTCCCACCACCGCTCTCCGTCTCCATGTCCCCTCCCCTTTCCATCTCATTCCCCCTCCTCCTTCCCTATCTCCCACTCTCTGTTTTTTTTCCTCATATATATTTCATATCTTCGTATTTTATGTTGCTTTATTGTTGCTTAATAATTCTATCTCATATCTTTTTATCAAAGTAAATATCGCCATACCAACTGCAGCTGTTGTTACTGTTATTAATGGAGTTTCTCCTGTAGCATTCGCAATTATTTATACCACCACATGTTTTCCCCATTTTCCTTGGTTTTACGACGTTCGCTGAGCTGTTTTTCACAAAAGAAGCTTTAGATAAAATTCGATGATGTATCAGCTACAAGTATTTTGGAACAAATCTCGCCAATATGTCAACAAAACACTTTGAACTTTGACAAAACTCCTCACCAACTTACATATTTGCACCACATATCTATATTGTATCAAAGGCTTTTTTCTTCTTTTAATAATCGAAACAAAGCGTAGAGTGACTCAGAGGCCGAGAGCTTCATTCGTTTCCACTTCGAAAATAAGTAACAAAGTACGACACTGTCGGTCTTTGAGACATTCTGTGATTTCTGCCGATTATTAAATAAGAAACGTATACATACAGTAATCACTCTCCGTATCGCGCTTCACCTATCGCGCTCTTAGCACATCACAGATTTTTCTGGCTAATATATTTAAATTTATATCGCAGACTCTCCAGGACATCGCTGGTTTCTGCGGCCGATAGGTATTTATATTTTTTTAAATTTTAATTGTTTCTGTAGTAAAATAAGCATTTTCATGCCTAAAAATTAATAATTTGATAAATAAAAATACAATTCAGTGCTACACTGTATAACTCATTAATTAAAATATATTAAAGGAAAATACATAGTGTGGAAAACGAAACTCGGGAGGCGACTGTGTGGTGTTGTTTTGCATTCATAATAAACTAAATATATGCAAATTATAAAATAATTAAAAATATATATACAGTACACTACTGTTTCTGTTCCGCGGATTTTCATCTATCGCGGTTTTTTGGAACGTAACACCCGCGATAGACAAGAGATTACTGTATTTATGTTCTGAGTCCTATTTCCCTGCTTGCATCACCGGAAGAGAGAGAGAGAGAGAGAGAGAGAGAGAGA
Organism: Octopus bimaculoides; assembly: GCF_001194135.2. Classification (NCBI taxonomy): domain Eukaryota; kingdom Metazoa; phylum Mollusca; class Cephalopoda; order Octopoda; family Octopodidae; genus Octopus; species Octopus bimaculoides. The sequence continues at coordinate 51,653,544 of NC_068997.1, read as the reverse complement.
GAGAGAGAGAGAGAGAGACAGACAGAGACAGACAGACAGAGAGAGCGAGAGAGAGAGAGAGAGAGAAATAGAGAGTTAGAGAGGGATAGAGAAAGATCTAGACAGATAGATAGATAGATAAAAAAAGTTTTCTATAAATCCTCTGCCCCTAACTAGAAATCTATGATGTCCCCTAATTTGACTCAAGGATTACTACAAACCTTCTTTTTTTTGTACAGATGTCGATCATTATTATTCCTAATACGGAATTCTGTGTCAGAACAATTATTTCGAAATATAATAAATAAAAACAGAAATACTTTTTCAAAAAAAGAAAAAGAATCAATATTTCTCCAAAAGCAGTTCAATATATACAAACTGGCTTGTCAGACGATTGTGATGTTGGTCTTGGAAATCTACGCCTCCCGCAGCTAGTTTAATGTTAACATAGAAGAGAAAAAAAATTGCTGCCTGACGACGTTCATTTAACTTTGTTACTATGCCAGTGGTTGTAGTTTTTGTGTTGTTGTTGTTGTTGTAGTTCTTTCTTTGCTGTCAGTGTTTACAATGCGCCATGAAAGGTTTAAATAATAACCCCGCACACTCCTCTTCGTCGTTCACTTTTAAACTAAATAATGCTATGAAATTGAAGAAAATAACCATCAACATTTTAGACATTTCACTTAAAAAACTTCAAAATAATTTTTAACTTCTTTTATTTAATGAAGTGACGCGTCGGGGTGCGTGTGTGCGTCAGGGTGTGTAAGAATATTGTAAATATGTGCGTATGCGTATTATGGCCGTAGGGGTGTATTTATGTATGTACGTATGTACATATGTAATTCTCTGTATGTATGTAAATGTATGTATATATGTATGTATGTATGTATGTATGTATGTATGTATGTTGGTAGATAAGAATATGTGTATATGTGTAATTCTCCGTATGTATGTAAGTGTATGTATACATATATATATATATGTATATATGTAATTCTCTGTATGTAAATACATGTATGTATATATGTATGTTGGTAGATAGGTATATATATGTATGTTGGTGTATGTGCATGTATGTATTTCTATGTATGTATATATGTGTGCATGTATGTTTGTATATACG
>NC_068997.1:51647589-51652321 GCF_001194135.2 Octopus bimaculoides | reverse complement strand
GTATGTATATACATACATCCATATATATACGTATCTATATATACATATGTATATGTGTATGTGTGTGTGTGTGAGTCTGTATATTTCTGTATGTGTGTGTGTATATATATATGTATATATCAATTTACTCGCGTCTCTTAATTTACTTATATTTTAGTTTGAAATTTATCTCCTTCGTTCCCTAGTTTCATTTCTTTCTCTAATTTATTCCTTACTCTCTCTCTCTCTCTCTTTCTCTCTCTCTCACTCACTCACTCAAGGAATTTATAGATATGTGTGTATGTTTGTGTGTGTGCGTGTGTGTATTCACATATATACATATGTCTGTATAGGTGTGTTTACGTATGTATGTATGCATGTTTGTATGTCTCCATATATATCTATCTTTCTTTCTCCCTCTCTCTGTCTCTCTTTCACCCTGCATATATATATATATATACATACACAAACATATATATATATATATATATAAATATATATATATATATATATACACACACATATATATATATGTATTCATATATAGAGGTGTGTGTAGGTGTTTGTGTATAGTCAATATCTTTATTTCATGACAGACATTCGTTATTTCAGTTATTTTCTTTCATCCCTACCCCCACCCCCACCCCTGTTCCTTCTCTTTTCTTGATCTCTCTATTGCTTTGTTTCTTCTCTCTACATCACTTTTTAATTCTCATTTATTTTTCTTCTTTCGTTCTTTACTTTTGAATCATTAGATTTTCTTTGACTCTTCTTCAACACAATCATTTTTTTTTCTTTTCAAATTATTTTTATTCTTAATTTTTTTTTTTTTTTTTTGCTCTCTTTTCCTTATGTTTTTATTCCTCTCCTTTTTCTTCAAACCTATCTTTACAGAAGGACAGAATAATATTACTGGGAACTAAATTCGCCTTGGGCTCTCACAAGTCACTCAACAACCACGACAACAACAAAAACAACATCGCCAAAAACCACAACAACAACAACAAAACAACGACGGCCATTATCTCCTCGTTAACTGTTATGTAGATTAACAATTATTCTTTCGATTTTATGTCTTTATTGTTTTCCAAACTGTTTTCTTGTCATCATGCTCTGGACTTTAAATATTTATATCAGTAAGCCGAAGCGAAGTATATGATGAAACTTATCTATCTATATATCTGTCATTTCACAGTTGTGTCTTGAGCAATTAATTATAGAAATATCAGCCAGACATAGTCTTAATTGAGAAAGAAAGTAAACGATGCTGGATCATAGATATAGCATGCCCAGCTGACAACAAGGTATGCAATAAGGAAGAAAGAAAAGTCGATAGATATAACAGGTTAGCTTAGGAGGTTAAGCTGTTGTGATCGATGAAAAAGGTTGTAGTAGTACCAATAATTGTCGAAGACCTGGGAACAGTGAGTAAAACTCTTGAGAAGTATATGGAAGAAATAGGGACTGCAATAAGGGTGGAGCACTTGCAGAAAACAGCACTGCTTGGAACCGCTTATTACTCCGGCAGGTGCTCGAAAAATAAGAGGTGTTACCTTAGTTCACTGGTAGTGAACAGCTGACACCGTAGTACATCTCCAACGTTAGAAGCTATGCAAAAGCAATAATGATGATGATAATAATAATAAGAATAATAATAATAATAATAATAATAATAATAATAATAATAATAATAATAATAATAATAATAATAAGAAGAAGAAGAAGAAGAAGAAGAAGAAGAAGAAGAAGAAGAAGAAGAAGAAGAAGAAGAAGAAGAAGAAGAAGAAGAAGAAGAATACTTTAAAATTTTTCCACACGGGCAGCAATTTGGGGGTTTCACCCGAAAGGATGAAAGGCGAAGTCGATGGTGGTGGAATTTGAATTGGGAATTTGAATTGAGTATATTTTACCTGTGATTTTGCGTGTGTAAACTGGGAATGCATACAATGAGCTTCTCTGCCCTAGGTGTATGGAAAACACTCGGCGAGAAATGGAAGGAAATTTGAAGAAAGAGGAAAAGAAAAACAATAATAATAATAATAACAACAACAATAATAATAATGATAATAACAATAATAATAACAATAATGATAATGATAATGATGGTGATGATGATAGATTTGCTCTTCCTCGAGATGATGATGCTATTACGTATAAAAAATTGGAATTTTCTCTTTTTGAATTCCATAAATACAAAAATGAATATAATACATACTGCTTGGCTCGGAACAGTTTTCACGTCACATCATGCAAATTTGAACTTTTCGCTTTGTAAGAATGACAGCAGAATTATTACTCAATTATTATCTTCGATAACGATACTTACATAACTTTACTTTCATGTGGAACTGATTTCAAGACGATGACCTCAACATGAAAAGAAAAGAAAAATTAAGTTTTGAAGCCATTTTAAGTATTTTTCTGTTTGAACTTCTTTTCCTGACATTTGGTCGTTCTTCTGACTGTGTTTATCTGTTCTTTGCTACGCTGTTCAGAATTTGGTTAGATCGCACTTTATCTCCGATCTTCTTCTTTACTTGAATGTTCTGCCTAAGAGGAGCAAAGCTCTAAAAAAAGAGAAGCTAAAAATGAAAAAAAAAAAAAACTAATATCGCTATGTAGATCTCAAGAAGATACAAAGTTCCTTTCAACGACAAGATAATGATGTACAACGAAATGCCAGAATATGAAGCTTTGTTAATCTTATTATTAGCGATCTGACAGAAACGTTAGCACACCGGACGAAATGCTTAGCGGTATTTCGTCTGTTTTTGCGTTCTGAGTTCAAATTCCGCTGAGGTCGACTTTGCCTTTCATCCTTTCGGGGTCGATGTAATCGACTTAATCCCTTTGTCTGTCCTTGTTTGTCCCCTCAATGTTTAGCCTCTTGTGGGCAATAAAGAAATAATTATTAGCTCTGTTTCTGGGAGGTTCGTACGATTGTGATAGCATCTCTATATAATAATCACCGATATAAATATTGGCTTATTGGTTGGCTGGTTGGCTGGTTGGCTGGTTGGCTGGTTGGTTGGTTGGTTGGTTGGTTGGTTGGCATTTCCAGTCACGCTTTCCATCGTACATAGAGAGAGTGAATGAGAGTATGATAGAGTAAGAAAACAGAGGGAGAGGGAGAATAGTCACATAATCAATTATTACGTTCAAGAATGTTTGTCCGTCAGATATTTTCCACGTCGAATTGAGTTCAGACAGAAACATTGACAATAGGTCTTACTCTCCTGGAGATCTGACGAGAACTGAGGAAACATCTTCCCGCGCTTCACGACAGGTGGCTGTGTGTATTAATGCGCGAAGTAAATCGGTTCGCTACACAAAACGAATCGCGCATAGATGGATAACTGCTCTGCCAAAGGTCAACAGTGCTCCTACACCTCTTACCACACAGCCACACCTGCGACTATGCACGCAACGCACACACAAACACACACACACACATACACACACACACACACACACACACACACATACACACACACACACACACACACATACACACACACACATACACACACACATATTTCTCTGTAACTTAATGCAATGAAATTGTAGCCTGATGTTCCGTTGAGCTTCAGCTACTAATTGCACTTGGAACGTTCAATGCAAAGCTTTCAAACAACCACAACGCTGAAACATACGTAGGGAAGAAATAATATAAACTTGAGTTTATGCGTATTCTGACTAATAATACTACGAAGTATAGTAACAAATAAAACCACTGTACTGGATGCAGACTGGCTGATGCTACTGTACGTGTAGCCCTTAAACTCAAGATTAGCAGTTGTATATCTAAATGTATACATCAGATATACTATACATATAAAACATGTATGCATAAATGCACACACACACACACACACACACACACACATACACATATACACACACACCAGCACGTAGTCATACGAACACTTACATATAACGTATATACCCACCCGTGTTTGCAAGCCCTGTGTTGTGGATTTCGTTTTTTTCCCCCTCATTGTAACTCATTAGTGAGTCGTTTAACTCTATCTACTTCTGAACGAAAAACAAAGGAAAATATATTCCCCCCACTCACTAAAATTGCTCTATCTTACGTTACATTTGTTTATCATTCTTTGTCTTTTGTGAGACTTTATTTATTTTCTGGGAAGCTGTCAAATTTGAACGGGATGGGTTCTCACCAAAGTTGTGTTTTAAATGTCAATTAACAATAACAATATTAAAAAAATATGTTTCGTTTTGCCTAAATTGGGTGAAAAAGTTAATCAAAAGAAATGCTAACCTTTCCTTCAAAAAGCACAAAATGAAATGATACAGAAAATGTCAAATAATTTTGAAAAAGAAATAAAGAATTGAAAACATGTAATCTAGAATCGTAACTATCAAGAAGCATGTATGTATATATCGTTGCTATTATGCAAAAGTGTCGTAAGTCCAAGACGTTAGTTTTTTTCAGAAAACGAAAAACTAGTTTCACCATTCCATTTCTTTTTACATTAGCGACAGTTTCAGCTTAACAGCAAAACGTTGTTGGGTGCATAAAATCATAACTCCATTTTTAGTGAGAAATATTTTTGAAAAACTGTCATTCGTAGGACTTACTATACTTTCGAAAAACGTTAAACCGTTGTACTACACTTTGACAATTTTCATATTTTGGCATCTGAAGCAGCTGGAGATAGTTTGACCAAAAGAACCGGCTATTGCAAGCAAAAATAAATAATGACAACAATATATATATATATATATATAT
>NC_068997.1:51644615-51645625 GCF_001194135.2 Octopus bimaculoides | reverse complement strand
ATATATATATATATATATATATATATATATATATATATATATATACACATATATATACACATATATACAATTTACCACGCAGTGGAACTGAACCCAGAAGTTTTATGTAATTTCAATGTAGTCACACGAGAGTTCTTATGCCTTTTACTATAGAATCTTATTTATTTTTACTCTATGGGATTCTGTCAAAGTTCCCAGTAACCGTTTAATGCATGAAAATGTTTTAACATGCATCAATATATGGACACCTCTACGTGGACATAAATATCGTTTGAAGCGAGCAACATCTACTGGCCGTTGTGTATAAAGCGTTACAGAAAACCAAGAAGATTCGGTATAATTCCACCCACTTTTCATACGAAAATCCAACACTTCAAAATAAATCCAAATCGTAATATGTGTTTGGATTAATAGGATTGTTTCAATCTGTGTGTGAGAATCTTTGGTTATGCTTTGACTAATCCCAAGAGAACTGGTTAATCTTTATCGCAACGAAAGAATTATGTTTCTATTTTTTTAACCTAATCTGGTAGATATCGCAAAATTTTAATTATATTTATGGTCATTTAATTAAGCAAAGATTGAACGTTTATTCTAAGATTTATTAAACGACAATAATTTTTTTCACATTACATTCATAGAATTCAAGTTGTGGCATCTATGCCGTTCCATATTCTTACTTTGTAAGAATAGGAAACATTCACCACATATTGGTGAGATATCTTCTAAGGCTTGTCTCATGTCTGCTGTAGTTAATACAACTCGAAATATTACTGTTAATACTGATGCTGATGTTGGTAGGATGGTTCTAGACAGCTATGGACAAAGGGATCTATGTCATGAAAATATGATTAATATCATGGGATTATAGTGAAGGTATTTCTGTAAACAATTCACATACACACCTTATGGCTGCAAGGTGTTTTTGCATATATATATATATATATGTATACACGCACACACACACACACACACATACATACATACATACATACATATATATATATATA
>NC_068997.1:51643081-51644600 GCF_001194135.2 Octopus bimaculoides | reverse complement strand
CGTCTACGAATGATGATTCGGTGGAAATTAACAGTGCACTGTTATGTAGGTGAACGTTAACAGTACTGCATTATCTTTTACCTTTTATTAGACTGCGGCCATGCTGGGGTACCGCCTTGAAGAAGTTTTAGTCGAATGAATCGACCCCAATACTTAAGATTTTTTTTTTTAAATTTGAATTTAAAAAAAATACATTCGTATAAAAAAGAGAGAAAAACGTCTATAAACCTGACTTCTTTTATCTACAACTTCTGAGGAGCAGTTAATGAACGCAAAAGCAGCAGCAGCAGCAATACCATCTTTTTATGGAACCAAACAGCCATTGTACAGACAGAAAAATGGTGGTGGGGGATCAGCATCAATGATGAAAACTCCCAAAAGAAACCAACGTCTCCATCACGGTACGAAATTGAATTTTACCAACGTAACATTTTTGTCGTTGTTTTTTGTCATTGTTTGTTTTTATTAATGACATTTCCGAAACGTTGAATTATTCTAAATGAACCTGTTTGATTAAAACACAGTTATTTGGGTCTTACATGTAGAGGTCTGCCTGGAGTCATTTGTAAATTCATGAAACAACTTTATCTCAACGACTCCAATATGTATATATATATATATATATATATATATATCCTTGATGCCACTTATCCTCCGCTAGGCTTGATCGATGATTACGTTGATCGTAGACGCATTTCTAACAGACCATTCCCTCATCACCAATGTAAATAGTAATTCTCTTTACAAAATTACAATTTTAAATTCACTTTCTCGCCATCTGTGTTACCCAGCATCATGACGTCTCAGAACAAACATATTCTATTCGCCTTATACAATTTCATTTCCTCACTGTTGATTGACAGAATGGTACACACAATCTCAGTCTTACAATATTCGGCTTTCCTGAATATTAGTGGCCGCTCCTACACATCGACAGCGGGTTTCAAAGCACTCATGTGCATTTATACTTATTTCTTGGCCACTTTATATCATTACAAGTACAGAGTATTCTGCTGTCGAATTAATCCTTTACTTACCCTGTGTATCACACACTCTACAAAGGACATATTTACCTGAGGTCCATGCATTATATATGATGCATATTCCCATTTTTTTTGCCAACCAACAGAGTAACTTGAGACTTATGGAAGGAGAGCTTTATATTAGTAAGAACATCTGAAACAAGGGCTAACTAGAAGTCCGAAAACAAGCAAGGATATTCAGGAGAGAGAGCTCAGAGGAAAGTTTATTAAAATAACGGAATGGGGATATTTTCTGATAGTTTTTATATTTTCTTTTATCGTTTCCTTGTTTCAGTCATTGAACTGCAGCCACGCTAGAGTACCACAGAAACGAGGTTACCTGGAAGCAAATGGACGACAGTGCCTATATTGTAAGTTTTCTATTTAATCAATCAAACTTTTTTACTGGTAGGTTATGGGAACATGAATCACATACATACATACATACATACATACATGCATACATATCTACATACATGTATATATATATATATATA
>NC_068997.1:51641109-51642659 GCF_001194135.2 Octopus bimaculoides | reverse complement strand
ATATATATATATGTATATACATATTGATAAAAAGTCTAATGGCATACGAGTGGGTATATATTTATAAAAAAGAAGTTTGAAAACGCCACTATATAAGATAAATTTTAATTTTCTTAGAGATATTTTACATGTTTCAGTTCTTCTTGAAAAAACGAACCTTATCAAAAATACATATTTTTAAAAGTGTAATTAAATGAAAAGTTCATAATTGTTTCTTACTGGTGTCAACATAGTCCACGTGAAAGCTTTTTATGTGTGGGAACATAATGGCTGTCTCCCTTAGCTAACATAATATAACCATGTAGATATTTCTTTCAGTGCCCGACTATGTCATATTAGATCATTTATAAGAACGACGCTTCGGCAATAGTACCTAGTATAAAGCACGATTTATTCGTGATCAGAGACATTCGTAAAGCGAAGTCCTACTGCATTAAATGAAAATAAGGAAAACAGAAGATAAAGCACGATTTATTTGCAATCAGAGTTGTTCGAAAATCAAGGCTCAACTGTATGTGTGTATATATATATATATATATATATATATATATATATATGGAAGGGTGTATGCGTATGCGTGTGCATGTGTTTGTGTGTGTGTGCATGTGTTTGCACGTGTGCCTGAGAGCGTAAGTGCAGAAGTGTGTATGTTTGCCTGCGCCTGTGTATGTGCGAGAGAGAGAGAGAGAGAGAGAGAGAGAGAATATGAGAGAGAAAGAAAGAGAGAGAGAAGAGAGAGAGAGATTGTATCCATGTGTATCTATGTGCGTAAGCAGCTATGTGAATTTATAAACGTTAAAATTCTAAATAGCTTTCAAACAACTAGATTTTATCTTCGTTTTCTTTTTTAAGGGCCGGTGGTTTTCTCCACTTTCTTAAGGGTGTGGTAGGGACTTGAGTATGTAATTTTATACGGTTAACTGTAGATGATGTCTAAATTCCAACGAAAGCACTTTGTTTTTTCACTTAGGAACCAACCCTTTCTCTTTGAGAAAAAAAAAAGCAATGAACACATAAATATAAAGTCGCCCCTTATATGTGAATATAAAAAATGGGTGCGCGATTGTATCTGTGTGTACGTGTGCATGTGTTTGTTTTCGTGTTGACGTGACCTTGGATGACATTGGACGACTTTTCGGTATGCCTTAACATAACGGTGATATTTTTTACAAAGCACTAATATCTTTTGAGACGTTATGACAAATTTAGAGAGAATTCATCGCTTGTTATTGCTATTTCACTTTTATTTCTTTGTCTGACAGATGTTCCAAAGCGAAAACATAGTAGACAACAATTACATACTAAAGTCACGTGCCTTCTACCGTCACGGCTGCCTCTTCTCTTAAGTCTATCATGATAATAATAACAATAATAACAATAATAACAATAATAACAATAACAATAAGAATAGTAGTAGTAGTAGTAGTAGTAGTAGTAGTAGTAGTAGTAGTAGTAGTAGTAGTAGTAGTAGTAGTAGTAGTAGTAGTAGTGGTGGTAGTAGTATTTTAATCATTATTATTATTATTATTATTATTATTATTTATAAGCAC
>NC_068997.1:51638173-51640972 GCF_001194135.2 Octopus bimaculoides | reverse complement strand
ACACACACACACAGTCACCACCAAGATTACCACCAATACACTACTGGTACTTAATTGATCAACCGTAAGGAGATGAAAGACCAATTTTCAACTCGGAACGTAAAGACGGGCGAAATACCGTTAAGCACTTTGTCCAAGGCTGCAAGCTGGCAGAACCATTAACACCACGGACTAAATGCTTAACGGCTTGACGTATAGATTTCAAATTCCGCCAAGGTCGCCTTTAACTTTTAACATTTTAGGGTCGATAAGCTAAGTACCATCTGAGCATCTAAGTCGATATAATCGACCCTCTGCCCCGCACCGCGGAGATTTCCGGACTTGTGCCTATAGTAGAACAGATTATTATTATTACTGTTATTACTTCGGGGTCAATAAAATAAGTACTTGTCGAACAATGGGGCACAATCCTTAGCACGCTGGGCAAAATGCTTAGCGACATTTCGTCCGTCTTTACGATCGGAGTTCAAATTCCGCCAGAGTCAACTTTGCCTTTCATCGTCTCAGCGTCGATAAAAATTACTACCAGGTGGACACTGGGGTCGATATAATCAACTTATCTTCTCCCTGAAATTGCTGGCCTTGTGCCAAAATTTAAAATCATCATTATTATTATTATTATTATTATTATTATTATTATTATTATTATTATTATTATTATTATTATTTTAGTTGTTGCTGTTATTGTTGTTGTTGAAGTTGTTGTCGTCGTCGTCGGCATCATCATCATTATTATTATTATTTTATTATTATTATTATTATTATTATTATTATTATTATTATTATTGTATTTTGTCTTCTCATTACTGCCGTTGTTTGTTTTTATCTCACATTTTTTATTTATTTGTTGATATTGTTTTGCCTGTGTTTTACAATGGAAACGCCAGATTTTGCAATTGTGTAAAATTTATGACTTTTCACACACACACACACACACGCACACACACACACACACGTACACCCACACAGCTATATACGCAGACATACGCACACAAACACGCACAACACACACAATGACATCCAGATGCATACACACACACATATACGCACACATGTCCATACACACAACGACATCCCCCCTCACACACATATACACCCACAGGCAGACAGATACACACACACACATACCCCCCCCACACACACACACACCATATTTAATCGCAAAACCATTCCTTTTAGGTCTCCTCTCTGCTCTTCTTTCAGAGCTTGTTCGCGTCATTCCTTTATCGACTAATCGTCACAAATCTCGATTTGGTCGTGCCACGACCGATTCATCGATTCCGTTCGTCCATCGATTCTCCTATTCAATCATCAATATTCTTAACCATTCACTCATGCCTATACTCGTACTCTCCTTCTTTCACTCATTCATTTGTTCACGTTTTCCATTCGCTTATTCTTTCATTCACTCATGATTTCATGTATCCATATGTTCATTCGCTTATCTGTGTATCAGAATCCTAACGTTGAGGCTTGTTCGAACCCGCTAGATATCCCTTGAATGTACATTGTTAAGCAGAAAATTCATAGCGCCCGCTAACGAGACTATTCGTTACATGCATTTCGGAGTGGTTATCTCCTCTTCAGCAACAGAGACCGGTAAGTCAGGCGCAACGAACTGATCCGAGAGGCAGGTTCCTCCGATGATATTTCCGTCATCTTTCAATGACTGGTTGCGCTATCCAGCGATTTGCTGTAAATAAGATAAGGGGTGATAGCGCTTGACAGAGATGTTTTTATAAGTGCAAACTTGTTACCAGTTCAGATACGCTTGAGGCCTATTCGAACTCGTAAGAAAGCCATTCACTGTATTTAATGATAGAGAAAATTTCTCGTCGTGGACAAATTCACAGCACTCCTTAACCGGATTTCGATGCGTGTATTTCGGAGTGGATATCTCCTCTCAGCACAGAAACCGGAAAAGAAGACGCTAAGAACTGAAACGATAAATATGTCTCTCATATTTCCGTCATTGTTCACTTCTACATTTGCTTAAATATATGACACCATCACAGCTGTGTGGTTAAGAAGGTCGCTTGACAACTACGTGGTTTCAGGTTCAGTCCTGCTACATGGCATCTTGGGCAAGTGTCTTTTACTATAGTTTCGTGATGACCGATACCTCGTAAGGGATTATGATGGATGGAAACTGCGTAGAAGCTTATATGTGTATATATTTGTGCGTCTTTGTTCTTGTGCTTACCCGCACTACCATTACCTCCACCAACATGCCTCACTTCACCAACAATATTGGTTTGTTTATATCTTTGTAAGCTAATGGTTAGGCACAGAGACTGATAGAATAAGTACCATTCTGAAATATACGCTCTGATGGTAATTGGTTCAACTGAAACCATTCGAAGTGGTGCTCCAGCATGGTCGTAGTCCAGTGACAGAAACAAGTAAACGATAAAAGATTAAATTTACCAGTGATTGCATATTTGTTACCACGGTTTTATTCTTGAGCACACACACGCACACATGCACACCTGTATGAAGAATTATATAAATACAGCTTGAAATTATCAAAAGAGGCCTCTGCGTTTGTTAATGAACAAATGTGAATTTTATATTTGTAAATTTACTGCTTATTTCTCGGTTAAACACCTAAACAAATACGAAACAACATGCATATGTGCAGACAGGCTCTTTCATGTAAGATACATACGTATAGCAGAGAAAGAACCGATTATTAGAAATGAAGATTTATATGTATATGTATGTGTATATATGCATGTATGTTCGTACGTACGTATGTATATATCTACGTTTGTATGTATGTATGTATATCTATCTATA
>NC_068997.1:51635966-51637795 GCF_001194135.2 Octopus bimaculoides | reverse complement strand
TATATATATAAAGTTAGGCAGACAGACGAACAGACACATGGATAGATAGATAGATAGATAGATAGATAAATAGATAGATAGATAGATAGATAGATAGATAGATAGATAGATAGATAGATGGACAGACAGACAGACAAACAGGCAGACAGATAGATAGATAGACATCATCTGCGCTTCTCTAGATGCAACAATATACATACAGATATTTATTTCAGAACACCTACACAAATACAAATAAGGACCAACTGTATGTATATAAATATATATATATATATATATATATATGAGACACCCCACAAACATACACACATATATGCACATGTAAAGAGTCACACATATATACGCACAAATATATATATATATATATATATATATATATATATATATACATACATACCTCCACATCCACAAAGCTTGTTTATTTCTTAGTATATATTTATCTGCTAAAACAAACAGAAGCAATATTTATACGGATTCTCTCTTAATATGTTTACTTTTCCTTCACGATTAAATCTGAAATCTGACGATTTTATACACTTTTATTTTGGTGTCCATATCTACACATTGCGACATTAAATATGTGCAATTAAGTTTAATTAACCTGTAATACTTAACATTCGAAAATGTGTAGCTACCCTTAGATTTCTGGCCATGATGTTTAAGGGAGCTAAATCAAATACACGGTCAAAATCCAACACTGTAACTAACACCATCCATATTTCTGGAGGAAACTTTGACCACTCGTCAATGTCAGAGCAGCTCTAAAAAGGAATAATGGAATTGCTCTTTTACAGAATTATTGAAAATACTAAGACATTCAAGTAAGGAAACAGACGTTATAAACAGGAAACCAAAGAAGAAGAATTAAAAAGCTGTATAAAGTTAGTCTCAACTTGGACACTAAATCATAGATTATTGTGAAAGGCAAACGCTATGCGAAGCAACTGATACGCATTTGGGTTATACATCTTTAGACACATATGTACGCAATTCAAATGTTTATAAACTATCGTTTCTTATTTCTTTTACTGCCCACAAGGGGCTACACACAGAGGGGACAAACAAGGACAGACAAAGGGATTAAAGCGATTACATCGATCCCAGTGCGTAACTGGTACTTAATTTATCGACCCCGAAAGGATGAAAGGCAAAGTCGACCACGGCGGAATTTGAACTCAGAACGTAGCGACAGACGAAATACCGCTAAGCATTTCGCTCGGCGTGCTAACGTTTCTGCCAGCTCGCCGCCTTATAAACTGTTTATAAACTATCGTTTCTTTCCTTTTCTTTTTTTCCTTTTGTGGCTTTCTTTTTCTTTTTTCCTTGTTCTCTTTCCCCTTCCCTTCTAAATTTTCAATGTGCCACCTCTTCCTTCTATTTTTCAGATATAGATTTCATTTCAGATTATATTTGTTGCAATTCCTGTTTTTATTCTGCCATCGATATTTTAAGGTTCTTATTATTAAGGTTTGAAAGTTATTGAACTATTAAGGAAAAATAACACATTTTGTACCATATTTATATAAAACAAAGGGCTTCTCATACAACAGAAAAATACTTAGAAAATATAACCGCAAATTTCGGCAATAAGCATTCAAATATGAAATGAAATCTCAAAATATTCACAAGACCTTCAAATTGTTTACCTTACATAGAGAGGGAATCTGTTCAAACATTAACCGAACGCTGATCAAGAAAATTATATTAGCAAACATATTCAACGTTTAGCTTCACAAACAAATTATGTCTTCAAATTAATCCTACCGGAAATTATCTATCTTGTTAGCTTCACCCAATGAGAAACTATTTTCTCAATGGACATATATATA